>NC_138558.1:8312156-8559714 GCF_964273705.1 Natrix helvetica | reverse complement strand
TGTCCACATACAAGAAGAAGTGGGCTCCCATGTTCCCAGCATCCCACAGACAATGGGATTTGTGCTCCTTACAAAAAGAATTCTTTTGTAGGCGCCCTGGAGCCATTTCTAAAGATCGAAGAATAAATGCCAGCAAGGGAGGCAAAGCAGAATCTCCCCTTTTATACAATTATTTCCCCCCTCTCTCTCCTCCCTCTCTCTCCCTCCCTCCCTCCCTCTTGCTTTACAGATGAAAATGATTCAATTAGTTATTGTTAAAATCCAAACGGGTTTCCCCAGCACACTGCAACATGACGGAGTCACTGTCGGCGTTTAAGGGGACTGATAGAACTCCTAATCTGGCAACCTCGTCTGCTTCTGCTAAGGAAGATGTTTAAGAACTTCCCACGCTCCCTTGACACACTCTCTCTCACACACACACAGCTTCTCTGGAGTTAAGCAACTGAAAAAGCACTGGAAAGTCACAGGCTCTGCTAAAAATCAAGACGCACACCATTTTATTTTAAAAAGGGGCTGCAGCAAGGAGTCCACTCCGTAGGGATGAAAATGGCTATGAAGCAAGGGTCTGTTTGCAACCATAAGCAAGTTGTATAATACTACTGTGTTTCCCCCAAAATAAGACACGGTCTTATTTTCTTTTGACACACACCCCCCCGAAATAAGCACTTGGCTTTATTTTCAGGGGGGTCTTATTATTTTTGAGGTGCAGGAGGCAGCGAGCGTGGTCACCTCATGGCTGCGGCTGTGTTGTAATATTTTTGGGGAGGGCTTATTTTAGCGTATGTGGTCAAAAGCCCGATTGGGCTTATTATCCAGGGAGGTCTTATTTTGGGGAAAACGGGGCACAACATTCCCAAATTGTACTTAGCTAATAACTCCTGCGCAGAGATATTATAAAAAACACAGACTCGCTAATGTGCTCAAGATCCATGCAACACAGAATGTTTCATGGATTCATATTGTTTGAAAAATGGTTAAAACAGCTCTCAGCTAAAGCCGGGAACTAACGCCACGTTCCTCGCCATTGTGTTCAGGGAAGCCCCTAGTAAAATAAACCCCTTCTCGCGATTTCAAGAAGTTTGATTGAACTCGCGAGAAGGGCTTTTTTTTTACCAGCCGCTTCCCTGAGCACAATGGCGAGGAACGCAACGGAGCTGGAAAGGTAAAAGGCGCGCCTCACTTCTCACCTGCCCCAGAAAATAATAAGCCCTCCCCCATAATAAGCCCAGGGCCATATTTCGTGGGGCAAAAGAAGACAAGACCCTGTCTTATTTTCGGGGGAAACACGGTAGTAATACACTACAGGTACTTCTCAACTTACATACGCACCTAAGCCCAACATTTCTGTTGCTAAGATTTAAGACAATTAAGTGCCCCGTTTTATGACCTTTTTTGCCACATTGTAAAGTGAATCACTGCAGCTGTTAATAACACAGTTCTTAAGTGAATCTGGCTTCCCCATTGATTTTGTCAGAAGATTTGCAAAAGAGAATCACATGTTCCTGGGACACTGTAACCCTCAAAAACATGTCAGTTGCCAAAGCATCATGTGACCATGGAGATGCTGCAATCATCGTGTGAAAAATAGCCATAAGCCGCTTCCTTCAGTGCCGTTGTAACTTGAACAGTCACTAAACGAGCTATTGTAAGTTGAGGGCTACCTATAGAGAGCATGAAAGGCGGGGGGGGGGGGGATGACAAAACTTGATTATAATATTCTATTTGGTTGAGAGATATACTTAAGTAGATATGCAGCGCTTACTTCTATTGCTTTTACTCATGGCATACCGACCAAAGGTCGAAGGAACAGATATTCCAAAGTAGGAATCGTATGTCTCTCGCTCTGCACCCAGCCTGAGTGCCTCTAGCACACAGGAGCAGATTCTTGTAGCAGTAACAGTTTACAAGAACTGTAAAGCTGTGATTAAATGTTCACCTTGAAACCAGATGAATGAACTCCGATGCATGCGTTTATAATTTTCTGGAGTAGAAGAATAGAATAGAATAGAATAGAATAGAATAGAATAGAATAGAATAGAATAGAATAGAATTCTTTATTGGCCAAGTGTGATTGGACACACAAGGAATTTGTCTTTGGTGCAAAAACTCTCAGTGTACATAAAAAGACAAGATACATTCGTCAAGAATCATAAGGTACAGCACTTAATGATAGTCATAGGGTGCAAATAAGCAATCAAATCATATTAGGAAACAATCAATATAAATCGTAAGGATACAAGCAACAAAGGTACAGTCCTGCAGTCATAAGTGGGAGGAGATGGGTGATAGGAACGATGAGAAAACTAAAAGTAATAGTAACGCAGACTTAGTAAATAGTTTGACAGTGTGAAGGGAATTATTTGTTTAGCAGAGTGACGGCGTTCGAGAAAAAAACTGTCCTTACTAGCTTTTTCATTATTATTACATTGGATACTGGATCACACAAACATCACTGCATTTCATTGGATCCTGGGTTCACACAGTAGAATAGAATAGAATAGTAGAATAGAATAGAATAGAATAGAATAGTAGAATAAGAATAAGAATAAGAATAGAATAGAATTCGTTATTGGCCAAGTGTGATTGGACACACAAGGAATTTTTCTTTGGTGCATATGCTCTCAATATACATAAAAAGACAAGATGCATTCATCATGAATCATAAGGTACAACACTTAATGATAGTCATAGGGTACAAATAAGCAATCAGGAAACAATATCAATATCAATATAAATCATAAGGATACAAGCAACAAAGTTACAGTCATGCAGTCATAAGAACTGCTCAACATCTGTCATGTTTTGCAACCCTAATCAGAAGGCTCTGTTATGGCCACGAGCCAAGTTTGCCATGATAACAACAGGAATTCTAGGTGGTGCAGTTACTATTTATTTTAAGGACATCTTCATTTTAGGTGCTCTAATTTCCAGTGTTCCAGAGCATTTTTGCACCAAAATATGCCAACTAAAAGTGTTGCCAACTAAAAATATTGCCGATGAGAAATGTTGCCAAGTAAAATGTTGCAGATTTGAAGTAACTTTGTGCCCAACAAGAAGTTAAGCTGAAGAGACCCAGTTTGGCATAATGCTTAAGGTGCTAGCGTAGAAACCAGGAGACTGTGAGTTCTAGTCCCGCTTTACGCTTGAGAACAGGCTGGGTGACTTTGGGCCAGTTACTCTCTCAGCCCAAGTCACCTCTCAAGGGGAAAATACAAGAAAGGAAAAGTATTGTGTATATTTGTTGCCCTGAGTTCCTTATGATGTAATAAAGACAGAAAAAAGTCAAACAAACAAACAAACAAACACACATTCTTTTTCGGGGTATAAGACAAACCGGAGTATAAGATGCACCAGGATTTTGAAGAGGTAAATTTTTAAAAAAGCGTTTGCACTCTGCTGCCCTCCCAAACCCTCTGAATGTCTCATTTGTTGTGAAAATGACAGTTGGTCTTACCTAAACTGTTATTTTAAGAGTTGTTTGCAGGATTGTCCAGAGATGGTATTATCACAGCCAATTGGCCTCGAGACTGGGTTGAAGCTGAAGCCACGCCTCTGAGCTCCCCCCTTCTGACTCCAGTTTCAATCCAGTCAGGCCAAGAGAGAACATTACTTTTTTGGACTCCTGAGAAAAGTTACCATTTCTGGACCCTTGAGGACAGGGAGACCTTTACCCCTTTTTTTAAAGATGGAAAATAGGACTGCTTAACATCACAATGCTATGAAGCAAAACCTAGGCTTCCAACTATTTTTGGATATCGTTCTGTTTACCTAACTTTATCACTTGGAAAAAGTTCAGGAAAAAGCAACCCAAATTATCAAGTGTCTGTGTTTGTCCAACGAAAGCATAAACGGTATTGAAAGAAAGCAAAATAATAGAAATGGCAACCCGGCTGAACTCTTTATCCGACTGGGCACGACATGGAAAAGATTAGCTGAGATAGGGTCGCACTGGCTTCTTTCGTGATTTGAGAACGTAAGCTCTGCCAACGAAGCCAACTGGCAAGAGAACTCTCCAAAAGAACAAGAGAGTTATTTTTAATACAATGCACCATTCCAGAATTTGCTGCCCCGAGAATTTGCGGGCATTCTGTCAATATCTTTCTCTTCCTATTGCTCTGGAATTCCCAGATAATATGGCTATTAGCAGTTAGTCACACCGGCTAGGAATCCTGGCAACAGTGATCTCAGCTCATGCTAATGCAACAAGGTAGTGAAGGCTTAAATCAGCAAAATGTTGGAAATGTCACCAGACACCGGGGTCGTATTATCATCTATGGTGGACATGCGTAAAAACCAAAAAAAAATTGGATAAAAATATGTACATGGTTGGAGGAGATGATACAACAGCATAGCAATCCGATACCTGAATTATTTTTGTTGGTGATTTCACCAGAAACGTAAAGAAAATGTATATTCGATAATTCATGTAATAACTGCAGCTAGGATGGTATTTGCACAACATTGGAAAAATGAAGATACCCCTATGGATGATAATGGGACTAGGAAAATGTTAGTATGTGCAGAAATGAATAGGTTAACACTTGAAATGAAAGAGAAGGAACAATCTGATTATTACAATATATGGGAATTATTTCATCAATGGTTAGAGAATATATAGGAAAAGTGGGGGGGGGGAAAGCAGAAGAGCGGAATAGAGAAAATGTTTTGACAAAGTTAAATAAGAGGATTGTTATAGTATTAGGTATGGTATATATTAGTATTAAGTTAAGAACAGATAAAATAATAAACATGGTTGTGATTTGTAATGGTTATTGTATTAAATATTTGCACAAAATATATGTACCCAGATGACACACTGTTTAATGGAAGATGATGTTTGGATTACAATAAAATTATTTTTTTAAAAAGGTAGTGAAGGCTAATACAGCGCAAACACCAAGGACAGATGTTTAATTACAGTCTTAAATTGAGGATTAACCTGGGTCGCTTGCTGACTGCCTGGTTTAGTGACCATTCAAAGTTAGAACAGTATAACAAACCAGCTTTGTGAACAAATCTCACATTTCCAATCATCACAGCATCCTGTAATCACTGGAGGCTTTCAAGAAGAGATTGGACTGCCATTTGTTAGAAATGGTGTAGGGTCTCCTGCTTGGGGGGTAGGGTTGGACTAGATGACCTCCAAGGTCACTTCCAACTCTGTTAATCTGTTAATTACCTGACTCTTTTACCTGCTTCCCAAGAGTTAGTAGAGAATGCAGAAGTCGAATTGCAGGTCACAATTACACGATGTTTCACTTAACAACCACGATGACTCAATTAACAACTGAATAGGAAGGGACAGTCTTTCTCCAGTGTGTGATTTTTTTCCACTTAGTGACCATGGCACTTAGCAACAGAGTTGTCAATCCCAATTGTGGTCACTAAGCAAGGACTACTGTACAGTTACCCATGGCAGCCGGGGAGAACAAGTTTAAGTACCAAAAGCACATACTGGTACATTACTCATTGCGTTTACACTGTGTCCCAATGAAAGGATTATTATAAATCATGATTGGTTAAATAAGTCATAACTTGTTGGGTTCACGCAACGTTACATATCTGTAAACTATGCAAAACTGTTATATCTGGATTCATACAATACACTAAGCTGAAATCCATTATGCCCTCTAGTAGAATCTTTGGAGCGCTACTGGCAAAAGGAGGTAAGGGATTCCAGCAGAAAAGTTGTTCTTATCTACTTGGACCACAGGCTAATGACTTCTGCAAAGTCCTTTCTTCTCAAGAAGCTGGTTTGCATCATTTATTTCCGGAGTTTGCACGTAGAATGCCTAAGCATGCTTTCAAAGCAGAATCAAAGGCAGGAGACCTGTCCACTCCAATCAAAGGAATCTCAGGGTAGAAATCAAGTCTCCAACACTGTTAGTTCCCAGTTGTTTGTTATGTAGGAAGTTAAAACCCACCCTTCTCCTAGAAAAATGAAATATCCTGGGAAATATTGAAAAGGCAGAGTATTATATTTCCCTGGATCAGAAATGGAGAAACGTGTTTTCAGGCAGGAAACAGACTCACTCTTAATAGCCCCCACCTTTGTCAATGGGCCATTAAAAGGCCTGAGCCAGTCTATTCTACATAACAAAGATTCCCCCTTCAGCTCCAGGGTGATGGGATTAAGGCATGATAGTATTAGTTCTTTACCCATCTCATCACAGGGCACCTGGGAAGAAGCAAAGCTCAACCAAACTTGGAGTCAAAGCACAGCCTAGAGAGTTGCCCCTGCATGGCCCCCATGGGAGTCCGACAACCAATCAGAATACAAGATCAAAATCAAAGGCCAGAGAGGGCATAACACCAGGGACTTTCAGCATCTCTGCCTCTTTTCTTCTTCCCCCAACATCTGGAAGCATGTGATCCCCCTTTTCTGTTCAGGAGCTCAAGCCCTGTGATCCTGTCCACCATTAAACCATCTTTCCAAGCATCCTCCGTGTTTCCAGGGTCTTTTCCCCCACTTGGAGCCGAACCCAGAAGGACATCTCTTCCAACAGCTAGA
This sequence comes from Natrix helvetica, assembly GCF_964273705.1. Classification (NCBI taxonomy): domain Eukaryota; kingdom Metazoa; phylum Chordata; class Lepidosauria; order Squamata; family Natricidae; genus Natrix; species Natrix helvetica. The sequence goes on along the minus strand of NC_138558.1, from coordinate 8,553,203 downwards.
TTTCTATCCTGTGCTCCTCCACAGCAGGGGTGGTCAAACTCAAGGCCCATGAGGGCAGATCCAGCCCGCGGGGTGCTTAGATCTGGCCCATGGGGCCACCCTGGAAATAGCAAGCTCGGTTTCCACTGGCAGGGTTTTGACCCGCTTTTCCTGCCACGTTGGTTAAGTGAACCCGATGCAGTTGTTAAGTTAGTAACACGATTGTTAAGCGAGTCTGGCCTCCCCATTGACTTTGCTTGCCAGAAGGTGGCAAAGGGTGATCACATGACCTTAGGACATTGCAACGATCATAATTATGAATGAGGTGTCAATCACCTGAATGTAAACCACATGTTCGCTGAGGTTGACTCAGCTTTCCATCCTTCCAAGGTGGGTAAAATGAGCAGGCAGATTGTTGAGGGAAATATGCTGACTCTGTAAACCGCTTAGAGAGAGGGCTGGAGAGAACTGTGAAGCAGCATATAAGTCCAAGTGCTATTGCTATCATGGGGATGCTGCAATGGTCATAAGTTGGAAAATTGGTCATAAGTTTTATTTTTCACGGCCACTGTAACTTTGAACAGTAACTAAATGAACTGTTAAGTTGAGGACTACCTATATATCCTCAATATCCTCAACTCAAAGACTTGGGCCACCTAATGAGAAGGAAGGACTCCCTGGAGAAGAGCCTCACGCTGGGAACGACGGAGGGCAAAAGAAGAAGGGGACAACAGAGAAGGAGGTGGCTGGATGGAGTCACCGAAGCAGTCGGCGTGAGCTTAAATCAGGGGTGTCCAAACTTGGGAACTTTAAGACTTGTGGACTTCAACTCCCAGAATTCCCCAGCCACCCATGCTGGCTGGGGAATTCTGGGAGTTGAAGTCCACAAGTCTTAAAGTTCCCAAGTTTGGACACCCCTGGGTTAAATGGACTCCAGAGGATGATAGAGGACAGGAAGGCCTGGAGGAACATTGTCCAGGGGGCCGTGATGGGTCGGACATGACTTCACAACTAACAACAACCACCTGTATATCCAAGGCGTATTTTTAAATTTTTGCTTTGGCTTTTACGTTTTTAAATGTTTGTTTGATGAAAACCAGCAACGGAGGTATAGGAATTGAAACACACACACACAAAAAAAAAAAACCCAGTGGTGGGAGACCAAGACCAACAGAAGAAAAAAGAATGACAATTCTACAGGAAGTGGTTAAAGTGGATCTTGGTTTAAAAGTATCGGAAACTTAAGGATTAAAAATAAAATTCACCGCAAGGTCATTGTTGCAAACTGAAGCTCCAAAGTAACAATTCTGCATCCACTGAAGAAAAAAATGTAACACGTTAGGGTAAAGTTACTTTATAAAAGTAACTAAAGGAAACATTGTTATACAGCAGCACATGGGGCTACTTTTGAGGGGTGCTCTTAATGTAACATCATATTGCCTGATAAAGATTATGACTCAACACAGTTATCGTGGTTGAAATCCAACTGAACAGATCGCACCTCAATTTGTGTCCTGCTTCCTACTCACAAACTGTTATGTAGTTTTGGGGGGGGGGAACCTTTCTACAGGTAACAGCAGGGGTTTAATGATTAAGCCAATTAACTTGGTCAACAAGCATCACAGGGGTTTTCCCCAAAGATAGAGCAAGAAGGTGGAATCAACCATCCTTGCACTTAAATGTCATACAAGTATCTATAAAATATATCACACACGAGGGAGGGAGGGAGGGAAGGTTAGGAAGAGAGAGATAAGGAGAAAGAGAGAGAAAGGTTAGGAAAGGGAGAGAAGGAGGGAGATTAGGAAGAGAAGGATAAGAAGGGAGGGAGGGAGGTTAGGAAGAGAGAGATAAGAAGAAGAGAGTGAGGAAGGGAGAAAGGGTAGGAAAGGAAGGACGAAGGAAGGTTAGAAAGGAAAGGATAAGAAGGAAAGAAGGATAGGAAAGAGGGATAAGGAGAGAGAGAGAGAGGGAAGGAGAAAGGTTAGGAAAGGAAGGAGGGAGGGAGGTTAGAAAGGGAAGGATAAGGATGATAGGAAAAAAGGAAGGAAGAATGGATAGGAAGAGAGATAAGAAGAAGAGAGAGGGAGAGGGAAAGGTTAAGAAAGGAAGGAGGGAGGGAGGTTAGAAAGGGAATGATAAGAAGATAGGAAGGAAGCAAGCAAGCAAGCAAGGAAAGAAGGAAAAGACAACAAGGAACACTGAAAGACAAAAGAGTTTTAAAAACACAGCATGCTTTATATACAATACAATAGCAGAGTTGGAAGGGACCTTGGAGGTCTTCTAGTCCAACCCCCTGCCTAGGCAGGAAACCCTAGGTGGTCCTGAATTCCAGATGGGCAGTGATTTCCAACAATGAGTAAATAATAAATGATACTGTACTTCTTTGATGATACACAGGCAGTCCTCAACTTACGACCACAACTGAGCCCAACATTTCTGTTGTTCAGTGAAATATTTGTTCAGCGAGTTTTGCCCCATTTTACCACCTCCTTGCCACGGTTGTTAAGTGAATCACTGCAGTTGTTAAATCAGTAACGTTTTTATGTCAATCTGAATTCCCCATGGACTTTCCTTGCCAGATGATCACAGAACTCAAGGACCCTGCCACCGTCATAAACGTGAGTCAGTTGCCAAGCCTCTGAATTTTGCTCATGTGACCGTTGGGGGGGGGGCTGCTGCAATGGTCGTCAGTGTGAAAAGCGGTCATAACTCATTTTTCGGTGTCATCGTAACTTTGAATGGTCATTAAATGAACTGATGCAAGTTGAAGGCTTACCTGTACTTGCTACTCTAGCTTGTGTCTTCCTAAGTTAACACGTGATGCTAAACCCATGATGGCGAACCTGTGGCACGCGAGCTGTCACTCCAGCTCAGCTCATGACCCCTGTGCATGCAATGTGCGCTTCCCACCAGCCAGTTGATTTTTAGGTCTCTGCCGTGCATGCATGGGGGCAGGGCGCATGTGGGAGACACATGGGCATGCGTGGGAGTCGTGTATGCATGCACGGTGGAGCACAGGGGGGTGCAAGCCCCCCTCATGGCCCATTTTTCATCCCGGGCAGCTTCAGGGAGGCCTGCTAGGCCCATAACGGGATTCAGGGGGGTTTGAACATGCATGCACAGCAGGTGAAGGGGTCATGTGCACATTGCACATGGGTGTGGGCACGCTGTCACATGTGCACGCACTCTTTCGGCACGCAATGACAAAAAGGTTAGCCATCACTGTGCTAAACCATTAACTAGGATTCCTAGATACTAAAGGACTCAGGGTGAATTTTAGCGACAGTGTCTGCATTCACATAACACGCTAATGCAAACACATCTTAAAATTACTTTTTACAGCCACATCTGGTTTAAGTTTTTCTTCTCTCGGCTCACAATTTTTTTTTTTAAAAGGGCCCACTGTGACCCTCAGCTATGCAAAAAATGTAGTGTAAACAATGGGGCTGACTGTTGCCAGAAATTTGCCCACTCTGACCTAGAGAATATTTCTGCTCTTTTTATAAACTATCCCAACCACCTACTGGGCTCTAGTTTCCTTTTTATGTAGCCTTTCCAGGATTTCTCAAAGCAGATTATTCCAAGCCGTAAATCTGCGCTGGTATACGAATTCTAGTGACAGCATTGTTATTATTCATTTTGAGAAATATATTTTAAAAAAAGAAGAGTTGGGGAAATATGAATTTGTTAAGTGTAATGGCTATAAAGGTAGTCCTCGACTTATGGCCACAATTGAGCAGAAAATTTAAGCGGATAAGCAAGACATTTGTTAAGCAAATATTGCCCCAATTTACGACTTTTCTTGCCACGGTTGTTAAGTAAATCACTGCAGTTGTTCAGTTAGTAGCACGGTTATTAAATCAATCTGGCTTCCTCACAGACTTTGATTGTCAGAAGGTCATAAAAAGGAGCACGTGATCTTGGGACCCTGCAACTGTGTGAAAAACGGTCGTGAGTCAACTTTTTTAGTGCAATTCAAACAGTCACTAAATGAACTATTGTAAGTCGAGGACTACTTGTATTTTTCTCCCTCTCTTCTTATAAAAGATGAACAAAACTCAGAGCTCGTTTTATAGTACCAACTTTGGAGTTTGAGAACTGATTCAGGCTGAACAATTCCCCTTCCTACCGTCAAATCCACAATGTTGGCTAAAAGGGAAATAGATCACGTGTGAGTCTATTACAGCTAAACACTGCATTAAGGTAAAGGTTCCCCTCGCACATATGTGCTAGTTGTTCCCGACTCTGGGGGAGGGCGGTGCTCATCTCCGTTTCTAAGCTGAAGAGCCAGCACTGTCCGAAGACGTCTCCGTGGTCATGTGGCCAGCATGACTCAATGCCGAAGGCGCATGGAATACTGTTACCTTCCCACCAAAGGTGGTCCCTATTTTTCTACTTGCATTTTTTACATACTTTTGAACTGCTAGATTGGCAGAAGCTGGGACAAGTAACGGGAACTCACTCTGTTACGCGGCACTAAGGATTCGAACCGCCAAACTGCCAACCTTTCTGATCAACAAGCTCAGCATCTTAGCCACTGAGCCACCACGTCCCAAGCACTGCATTATAAATGGCCAAAGAAACCAGATAAGGCCAGTTTTTCATCTTGAACAGAGTTTTATTTTTCCACAATCTGAAAGGAGCCACAGTAAAGTCATTTGCTCATGTATAACATCTGTTCTACAGGCATGCACTTTTTTTTTTAAAGTAAGCAGGAAAAGTCAATCAAAATCTTTTTTTTTTCCTTCTCCTTCCTCCCGAGGATGTAGTAAGATTACCTTCATATGTTTAGAATTTACTTTCACCAACATCTCTATGCATTACAGACTTAACAAGAAGTTTATTTTTCTCTCCTTTTTAGTAAGAATCTTCATAGTAGTCTCACTGGTAGTGTCACAAGATCAAGCCTACATTTTCTCAAAAGTTACTAATTTATACTGTCTTTCCCCAAAAATAAGACAGGGTCTTATTTTCTTTTGACCCCCAAATAAGCGTGTGGCCTTATTTTCGCGGAGGTCTTAATTATTTTTGAGGTGCAGGAGGCGGCAAGCGTAATCACTTAATGGCTGCTGCTGTGTTGCAATATTTTCGGGGAGGGCTTATTTTAGCGCATGCATGCACCCCAAAACCTTGATTGGGCTTATTATCTGGGGAGGTCTTATTTTCAGGGAAACAGGGTACTTAGTATTATTAAATAATTAATGGTATCAAATAATAATTAGTAATTTACTGATAGTAAATTGTTACTAGTTTAGTATCAGTAAATTTCAAAAGGCATTAAAAAAAGGAGAGACCAAGAGGGAAAGCCGTGGAGTTGCCTTGGGAAACACACAAGCACCCTCAAATCTTTTAAAAAGTTTATTTGTATCCCACTTTTATTTTTACAAATAACACAAAGCAGTGGACATAACCAACACATTTTCTTCTTCCTATTTCTCCTCAGCAACAACCGTATGAGGTGGGTTAGACTGAGAGAGGGATTGGTTCAAATTCACCCAACTGGCTTTCACGTCTAAAACGTGAAACTCTCACTATCCTGTTGATTGGCCCAAAGTCATTCAGCTGGCTTTCACGCCCAAGGCGGGACTAGAACTCTCAGTATCCTGTTGATTGGCCCAAAGTCATTCAGCTGGCTTTCACGCATAAGGCGGGACTAGAACTCTCAGTATCCTGTTGATTGGCCCAAAGTCATTCAGCTGGCTTTCACGCCCAAGGCGGGACTAGAACTCTCAGTATCCTGTTGATTGGCCCAAAGTCATTCAGCTGGCTTTCACGCATAAGGCGGAACTAGAACTCTCAGTATCCTGTTGATTGGCCCAAAGTCATTCAGTTGGCTTTCATAGCTAAGGTGGGACTTGAACTCAGGATTTCCTGCTTTTTAGCCTGGTGCCTTATTCACTAGACAAAAATGGCTCACTTTTAATCTCTCTTTAACAATTTCACCAATAACATCTATAATGCCACCTTGTTCTTTGGCGTGTCCATAGCCTTCACAAGATCTGGTTTTGCTATGACGAATAAATAGGAACATGCGCTAACATTTCGATTTGATGTGTGCGCGCATATTTACCCCAACTGTTGAATCCAAACATGAACTTTTTCATCACCTAGGAAATTTTTCTGAAAAATATAGAAATAAGCTAAATGAACTGAGTCATTAACTGGTCTTTGTTTTTTCTGAGTGCCACACACAGAGAACAACACACAACTGAAATGCTAACTCCAATGGGAGGGGGGGGGTGTTTCACAGTCCTTCCTCTAAGGCTGATTTTACAGTCCCCTTCCCCCCCCCCCAAAAAAATACAGATCTCCTCCAGTCCCAGAGTACACCAGAACTCTTTGGCTAACTGTTGCATGAAATTTGGGAGGGGCGGCGATAAAAAAAAGAGATTAAATTAATCTTGTGGATCTGTAATACTGACTTTACATCACTGCTTTTAGAACTGAGGGCGTTTGAAACCCTTCTAAGAATTCGGTCTTGAAACACAGACCTCCAACGCTACAGTGTTACATTTTGCCTTTATTCAAAATACGATAAGAGGCCATCAAATCACAATATATTCATTTCTGTATACATTCTCCCAGCAACTTTCGGGGAGGGAGAGGTGTTGTTTGGAAGAAAGGTTTTACAATTTCTCTATAAAGTAATGCTTTGGAAACCACAGATTCACCGTCTGTTTCTCATCTGTTCTTACACCAGATTTTTGCCCTTGTAGTATCAACTACGCTTGACTCCCCAGAGTTTTCCACTTCCTTGTATAAATACCAAGAAGATGAAATCAGTCCAGAAATATAGGGTTGAGATAAAAGCCTATAAGTTTTGCCGACGAGGTCAGAATCCGCGAAAGAAATCCATCTGCCCTGTTCAATGATGATTATGAGTTTATCAGAGCAGCCCACATTTTTTTAGACTTAGAAAAACTTTCATCCGTATTGTTCCGTTCCTGTAGGACAGATGGGAGACATAAAGGATGGGAGAGACTGAACTGCCAAATGCCCCCCCACCCCCATCCCCTCTGGCAGGAAAGCGGAGGAAAGAATTAGGCTAGGGATTTCTGGCTTGACAGATCACTTAATTCATCTTTGGGAATTTAGAACTGTGCTTGTTCTTAATTTTCCCCCAAAAGAAGAGCTATGAGAAAAAGAAGGGAATAGGGAGAAGGGCTGGGGGGGGGGGAGAGGAAAAGGAGGAGGTTGGCGGGAAAAGGTTGCAGATGACGGCTGGTGGAAAAACCACTGGGAAAAGTCGTTGGGATACCAGACGGGCGATAAATAAATTTCATAAATAAATACATTTTGAAAAGCTCTCTTCCCACGGACCTTTAAGGCAGCAGGTTGGGGAAAAGTAGTCGGCAGATGCTTTCCTGGGTTTTCAACAGTGCAAGAGCCCAAGTTGGCAGCTGCAAAGATGCATTCACACGTGGGGAAAGAAGCTATTAATTCACAGACTTGTACCAGAGGAATGCTCAGTCCATTGCAAAAGCCCAAAGACGCGTTCACACGTAGGGAAAAAAAGCTGTTAAATCCCAATCTTATCGGAGGGATATACCCAGCCCATTGCAGGATTCTCTCTGTGTGTGAGAGAGAGAGAGTGTGTGTTTGTGTGTGTGTGTGTGTGATGGAGACTTTTATTAGTATCATTAGGATTGCCACTGTAACACAAACACGTATCTAAAACCCCGACAAACGCGCTGCTTCCCCCCCCTCCGCCCCAACATCCTTGTTCCCCGCCACTGCATCCCTCACCCACTCCCCCAAATAAACCAACCCTGGAATACCTCCCAAATGCAAAGCTTTCTTTGGCTCTTTTAAACCCGCCAGGCTTTCAAAATAAAAACAAAATACAATTAGCACCGTCCAGTTTAGTCCTCCCCCGCCCCACCTCCCCATACAGCTCCAACCCACGTGTCCCGTAACGTCTGAAGAGGCCCAGGGCTCAACAGCCCCAATGCCCCGCGTCTCCCGGGTCCCTTGAAGAGGGAGACGCGAGAGGCGGGAAGGGAAAGCTCCTTCGCTCCCGGGGCTTCGTCCCCCACCCCGGAGGACGCCCTCCCTCCCTCCCGGGCGAAGCTTTTCGCGCCCTCCCGCCGTCAGCGCCAGCAGACGGCACCCCCAGCGGACACGTGTTTCGGCCCGGCCGGCTCAGCTTCCAGCGCTGGAGCCCCCCCCCTCGCTTGTTTCCCCCCCGCCGCCGCCCCGCTTCCCAGTCCGCCGGACTCACCGCGGGTCTGCCCACCGCCACGGCCATGCTTCGCGTTGGGGTCTGCTGCGGGCGCACAGGAGGCTCCGTCCGGCGTCTCCTCTCCCGCTGCCTCGCCTTCCGCCGCCTTTCGCCTCCGCCCGGCGCGGCCACTCCTTCTGGCTCCCTCCTCCTCCTCCTCCCCTTCCTCCCCCCCCCTCGGCTTTCGCTTGGGCTCGCTCGCGACTATAAGCGGGAACATGGCCACCCCGGCTGGAAGCGACCATTCGCGGCCCGGGGGGGGGAAGAAGACAGAAGAAGGGGGGGTCGCGCTGGGCCGAAGGACGCCCACACACGCGCACGCGCGGGCCCCTTCTCCCCTCCGTTGCTTCCCCAACCCCGTTGGGGGGTCCGGAAGGCGCGCCCACCTGGCAAGACACCTCGCGCGGCCGGAGCCCCCTGAAGCGGCGCTGCGCCGGCACACCCCTCCGCGCCGGGCTTTGCTTGCGCGAGTCCGGGTCCCTCAAGAGGGCGGGGGAGGTGGAGAAGGGGGGGTCTCTTCTCTCAAATTCGGGAGAGGGAGGGCGCTTGGGTGGTGGGGGTGGCGGTAGGATGGGGGGGTTGCTTGTGAGGCTTCCCCCCCCAAACATCTGGCGGAGGTGGCAGCGACAGCGAGGGGCGCCCCTTGATCCAGCATACAGGTGGTCCTTCACTTACGACCACAAGGGAGGCCACAATGTCTGTCGCTAAGTATGGCGGGGTGCTCCGGGCAGGCTCTGGTACGCCCGTACTGGGGCGTACCGCCTGCAACCCACCACTGGAACAGTAACAGAGTTGGAAGGGACCTTCGAGGTCATCTAGTCCAGCCCCCTGCTCAGGCAGGAGACCTGTGCTAGGGATTCCAACCGCCTGAACAGCCGATCTTTCTGATCAACAAGCGCAGTGTCTTAACCAATGAGCCACCTAGTCAAAATGTCCCCAAAATGTCTGTCGCTAAGTGAGATGGGGCGTTCTTTGATCCACGCAAGGAGGGAGCTAGAAAGCAACCCGACTCCTTTGCCAGAATAAAGGTAGTCCTTGATTTAAGACCGCAACGGAGACCACAATGACCGTCACTAAGTGAGATGGCCTGGCAAGGAGCAAGCTAGAAAGCAGTCCTACTCCTTTGCCAGCATATAGGTCCTAGTCCTTGACTTATGACTGCAATTGAGGCCAAAATGTCTGTCGCTAAGCGAGGTGAGGCATCCCTTGATCCAGGCAAGGAGGGGGGTAGCAGGCAGCCCAGCTCCTTTGTCACCATACAGGTGTCTTGACTTACGACCACAATGGAAGCCACAATGTCTGTTGCTAAGCGAGACAGTTCAATGGATTTTGCCTCATTTTACAACTTTTCTTGCCATAGTTGTTAAACGAATCTCCGAAGTTGTTAGTAACAGGCTGGCTAAGTGAAATCTCGCTTCCCCACTGAAGATCACAAAAGGGGATCACATGACCCCCCCACCCCAAGACGTTGCAACTGTCCTAAATATGAGTCAGTGGCCGAGCGCCTGAATTTCAATCGCGTGACCATGGGGATGCTGCAACAGTCATAAGTGTGAAAAACGATCCTGACTTGACTTTTGTTCAGTGCTGTTGTCACGTCAAATAGTCACAAAAATGGACTGTTTTTGAGACAGGGATGACCCATAACAGAATAACAAGAGTTGGAAGGGACCTTGGAGGTCCTCTAGTCCAACCCGCTGCTCAAGCAGGAAACCCTACATCATTTCGGACAGATGGCAGTCCGGTCTCTTCTTAAAAACTACCAGTGTTGGAGCATTTGCAACTTTTGGAGGCAAGTCGTTCCACTGGTTGAATAATTTTCAGAAAATGTTTTCAGAAAATTTCTCCTTATTTCCAGATTGAATCTCTCCTTGTTCAGTTTCCAGCCATCATTTCTTGTCTAGACAGGGAAAGGCTCATTGTTGGATCGCACCCCAAAGCCGAGCCAGCCCTGGGAAGCCCTGTTGCAGCTTGAGAATCAGAGTGTAAACTCACACTCGGTGTTGCGTCTTCCTCTATTTCGGCCTCCTGCAGCTGATCCTGGACCCCTCACATCCTGGACATAAATTGTTTCAACTCCTACCCTCAAAACAATGCTATAGAGCACTACACACCACAACAACTAGACACAAGGACAGTTTTTACCCAAACACCATCACTCTGCTAAACAACTCATTCCCACACCACTGTCAAACCATTCACTAAGTCTGCATTACTATTGCTATTAATCTTCTCATCGTTCCTATCACCCATCCCCTCCCACTTATGACTTCAGGACTGTAACTTTGTCGCTTGTATCCTTACGATTTGTACCAATATTGATTGTTTCCTGTTATTTGTGCCTTATGACTATCACTTAAGTGTTGTATCTTATGATTCTTGATGAATGTATTCTATTTTATTTTTCTTTATGTACACTGAGAGGATATGCATCAAAGACAAATTCCTTGTGTGTCCAATCACACTTGGCCAATAAAGAATTCTATTCTATTCCTTTTATTATCTATTCTATTCTATTCTGATAGACTGCTGCTGACAATGGAAGCACCATGGAAGACCATTTGCCTGCCTGTGAAGGTCTTTACAGCAATTGCACAAAGTGGAGAGGATGCCACTCCTGGGCCAGGAATGAGTTCCGGCAAGCACTATTGCCAGTGCGTTCTTGGGTGCGCTGTGCTGCATGAGCAGTGCAATAAAAATTGCCCTGCGCATGGGCAGAAGCAAAAAACAAGATTTGGGGGCGTGGCAGGCCTGGGTCATCGCCGGTTCCAGCGGCCCAGGCCACCAAACCACTACCACTACACATCCCTTCAGCCGATTCGCTCACACAGAGAGGGACTCCTCCGGGTGCCGTCCACTAGGCTGTGCCAGCGGGCGACGCCCAGGGGAAGGGCCTTCTCTGTGATGGGCCCGACCCTCTGGAATGACCTTCCCCCTGACATTAGAATGACCACGGACCTCCGCTCCTTCCGCCAGAAGCTCAAAACCCACCTGTTTCAGCTAGCCGGCCTGGCCTAATTCCAGCTTTCCCACCTCAGTTTGTATTTTTAATTTTACGGTTTGGTTTTAAGGTTAAGTTTTTAATTTTTATGAACTTGTACAGGGGTCTATTTAATCTGATTTTAATTATATTTATTATCGATTGTATGGTTTTAATTTTGTACCTGTACACCGCCCCGAGTCCCTTCGGGGAGAGGGGGCGGTCTAGAAGTCTAATAAACTAGACTAACTAAACTACCAGTTCGGTCAAGCTGATCCAAACTGTTAGGAACCTACCACTGTCCAGGGCACATAGAATGAATTCCTATGTTTGCCCTAAGCCACCTGTGGTTGTTTTTTTTTAAACTGATGAATTGGAATGTTCTGTGAATTGGGTTAAGTCCCTGATTTGCATTTCCTGCCCTAAATTATAAAAAAGTTGGATTTCCCCTGTCACAGGCAAACAAAAAACAACCAACCCAAAAACAATTTGTATTTTGGTTTGTGCATCCCACGATCTTATTTTCATTTTTTTCCTGGACTCCCTGGGGAAACTCTGTGGCAATGTTCCAATCTTTGGGCTTTTGTGAAAATAAGGAACAAAGCTGGCTTACATTTCAAAAATACTAATTTGTCTTTTTAAAAATGAAACTTTTTTTTAAAATCCAAAATCCTTCTTGGACTGGTTGTTCTTGACTTACGACCACAATTGAGCCCAAAATTTCAGTCGCTAAGCAAGGCAGTTGTTAAGGGAATGTTGCCCCATTTTTACGACCTTTCTTGCCACCCTTGTTAAGTGAATCACTACAGTGGTTCAGTTAGTTGTTAATCTGTCTGGGGAATTCTGGGATTTGAAGTCCACAAGTTAAAGTTGGACACCCCTGCCTTAGATTATTTGGGAGATGGCGTTGGCGTTTGGAGCTAGATCAAACAGCCCTGCAGTTATCATCATCATCATTTAACGACCCCCATAATCCTTTGCGAGGTAGAGTCTGGGCAACTAAATGAAGCTGAGTGTTTCATGGCCAGATGCCCTTCCCTGTTGCCAATGTGGAGTTTTGTCTGACAGATAAATTCTCATTGTGCCCAGAGAGAAATATCTGCCTCTACCTAGGATTGAACCCACAGCCTCCTGATCGTGAGGCAAGAGCTCCACCTCTAGGCCACTGCACTGCTCCAAACAGCCTTGCAGTTAGGATCCCCTCCAAAAGACATTGCTTTCTGCTCAGTTTTCTCCACTAGATGCAGTTCTTTAATTAAACAGAAGTCTTTCTCCCTATACCTCAGGTTAGCATTTAGTAGATCACGAAGTCTTTACAAAAGATATACTAATGCCATGAAGTTTCTATACAGGTGATCCTTGACTTACAATCATAATTGAGCCCAGAATGCCAGTTGTAAAATACTGGTTGTTAATGTGGGTCACAATTGGGATGGTTGTTAAGTAAATATCACCTCATTTTACCACATTTTGTGCCACTATTGTTAAGCGAATCACCCCAGTTGTTAAGTCAATAACTGTTGTGGCCCACCAGCAGAGACAAAGACAGTGAGGAGGTTGGGGAGGAACATGGGCCAGTCCTGGAGTCTGGGGAAGGCTCTGATGAGGGCTCTGTGTCGGAGGCAGAGAGGGGACCAGAGCTGTATGCCAGTTATCAGCTGCCTTCAGAGTCGGACATCAGTGAGGCAGAAGAACAGCTGGAGCCTGTTTCCAGAGTGCGCATACACAGAGTTGCCAGAGGAAGGGAAGAGCTAAAGAACAGGGGTCAATTTGGGAGTAAGGCCAACGGTGGACGATGAATGGCCCCTCCCAGAGGAAATAAAAGAGGAGCGAAAGGGGAGTGGAGTTTGCAGGAGACAATTAGTTCGCTTGATTGGTTCGTGACTCTCCGAGACTCCTTTCCAGGTTTTACAGATATCGGCCTGCCAGCTCTCTAAGCCTGATAAGGTCTGTGACTGTAAATCCTCCCTCGAAAGATTTTGCTGGATGTGAATGAGCAGAATTCACAGTCAATTAATTAAAAGGTTTTTTGTCGGGACCAGGAGTTTGCTTCAGGCTCTCGGGAAGCCTCAGTCAGAACAGTAACACAGTTGTTAAGTGCACCTTGGTTCCCCATTGACTTTACTTGTCAGAGGTTACAAAAGGGAGAATCACCTGACCCCAGGACACTGCAGCCGTCATGAATCAATTGCCAAGCATTTGAATTTTGATCATGTGATCACGGGGATGCTGCCATGGTCATTAAGTGTGAAAAATGGTCATACGTCACATTTTTCGGTGCTGTTGTAACTTTTACTAAACCGATGGTTGAAAGTCAACAACTCCCTGCATTTGACCAGGTTTCAAGTAATGGGAACCTACCAGATTTAAATGCCAATGAGTAAATAAATAAATGTGCTGAATAAATGACAAAAACCCTTCCAAATCCAGAACGTTTTTTGCATTCTTTTCCCACCAATATAAAATGGGAACTATGATCGTTTGTATGAGAATGCCGTGTATGTTTATGAAATGTAGCTCTCTGGGCATTTGTCCAAAGCCGAAACAAGATAATTTTAAACAACTTTTTCCTCTCTTGGGAATAAGCAAGGGATTGGGGAGAAAGGAACATTCCATCAATTTTTCAGTTTGATTAAATAGAGGAATTGGGGGCTAGTATCTGGAAGGTCACCAATTCTTGAATCTCTTGCTATTTTTCTTTTTTAAAAAAAAAAGTTTAAACATGTGACGAATCCACCCTGTATTTATCATTAATACTAGGCTTCCTAGTTTAAAAGGACTTTAAAAAAAAAAGAGGACAGAAGAAAAATGCATAGAACAAGTCTGCCCTATTTCCACAGGGTGTGTGTTTAATTTGTCACTAAGGTGTGGCTAATGCCACGTATTGTCATCCAATTAGAGAAGAATGCCAATTTACTCATGGTGACATGGACACCACTTCTAGAAGGCCTCTTCTTTGTTCTCATTAAGTAAGTTCTGACCTAGGCTTCCTGATATAGTAAAATGCACACGATTAAGTCCAAAAATCCTCTTTTTATTTAAAAGGCTGTGAATTATATTCATTCACAGCCGGTAATGAGTCCCAAATAGTTGTCAAGAGTCCTACAGTAGGCTGCCAAAGTCCTTCAGGATAAGAAACGCTGCCAAAGACTTAATTGGCAATTAGCTTGGCAAGGCCACATGGAGCAGAGTCCAAACCGAGCTTCAGAAGGTAAAACTGACCAGCATGAACCAAGTTGCTTCCTGCAATGGCTCATGTACCTTTGTTCCTCCTTTATGTCCTACGGGAGGGGCCAATCACCTGCAAGCCTTACTCCCGAGTTGTCCCTTCTGTTTGAACTGTTCTTGCCTTCTGGCAGCTCACTGGGAACAGGAGGAGCCTATTCTCCAAAGCACCTCAGAGCAAGACAAGAAGTTACAGATGAAACTTATCAAGGAGAGAACCAACTTAGATATAGGGAGAAATTTCCTGGCAGAACAATTAATCAGAGGAATGTGCCTTCAGAAGTTGTGGGTGCTCCCAACACTTGAGTTTTTAAAGAAGAGATTGGACAGCCATTTGTCTCCTGCTTGAATCAGGAATTGGACTAGAAGACCTCCAAGGTCCTTTCCAACTCTGCTGTTCTGTTACTAGTTTAACACTGAAACATAGATGAACTTGACTATAGGGTCTCCTTCAATGGATAGGAATGAAATAAAAGCTATGGGGACCAGACAAAAGAGAGAGATCTTGTTAGGGTGTATTTATGCCATAAGGTAAAGGTTCCCCTCACACATATGTGCTAGTCGTTCCGACTCTAGGGGGCGGTGCTCATTTCTGTTTCAAAGCCGAAGAGCCAGCGCTGTCTGAAGATGTCTCTGTGGTCATGTGGCCAGCATGACTCAACACCGAAGGCGCACGGAACGCTGTTCCCTTCCCACCCAAGGGGGGGTCCCTATTTTTTCTACTTGCATTTTCACATGCTTTTGAACTGCTAGGTTGGCAGAAGCTGGGACAAGTCACGGGAGCTCACTCCCTTACGCGGCGCTAGGGATTCGAACCGCCGAACTGCCGACCTTTCTGATCGACAAGCTCAGCATCTTAGCCACTGAGCCACCGCGTCCCTATGTATGTCATATTTGGGTGCAAATGAAGAAAGATCCCAAGACAGATCAACCAGAAAAGTGTTGCTTTGCTAGCGTTTTCCACAATTTTTTGCTTTCGAAGAAACAACCAGAACGTTCTGGTGGAGATCCATGGTATCCCGAAGCCCTCTGTTGGTCAACAAATGGAATTTCTTTTCATTACTTTGCATTTCCCCCAGACCTAAAGTACAAGAAATCATGACCTAGGATTATTCTGTGTGGTGATTTCAGTTCTCGTTTGTATCCATCTCTTTTCCTGATTGGGAATATTAACCCGATTCCTTCAGTATCTTTCTGAGGATTTGTATCATTTGGCTGAAAAAATTAGCCAGCCAATTTTGCTTTGATGAAAGAGAATTTGTTTTGGGCATGTATTTCAAAGGGAAAGAGGACTTTGAAGACAGAATACAGAATGACAAGAGTTGGAAGGGACCTCGGAGGGTCCTCTAGTCCAACCCATTGCCAAAAAAGCATTAAGAGTTGTTAACCTAATCCTGCGAAGCTTCTTCTCCGGTAACATTGTACTGCTAACTAGGGCATACAAAACTTTTGCTAGACCAATTCTCAAATACAGCTTGCCTGCCTGGAATCTGCACTGTATATCAGACATTAATAAAATCGAGAGAGTCCAGAGGTATTTCACGAGAAGAGTCATCCACTCCTCTGCTCGCAGTAGAATACCTTATGCCACCAGGCTTGAAATTTTGGGCTTGGGCAACCTGGAACTACACCGCCTACGGTCTGACTTAAGCATAGTACATAGAATTATCCGCTACAACGTCCTACCTATCAACGACTACTTCAGCTTCAATCTCAACAATACACGGGGAAACAATTGATACAAACTCAAGGTAAACCGCTCCAAACCCGATTGCAGAAAATACGACTTCAGCAACAGAGTGGTCAATGCCTGGAATGCTCTACCCGACTCTGTTGTTACATCCTCAAACCCCCATAATTTTAACCTACGACTGTCTACTGTCGACCTCACCCCTGCTCTGCTGTCTCCATTTATTTGTACCCATTTACTGTGTTCATACTTACGTTTATATTTATACCTGTTATCTTTTACATGTTTGGCAAACTAAATATATTACTGGTCTGACACAGTGGTGGGATTCAAAAAATGTTACTATCAGTTCTGTGGGCATGGCTTGGTAGGCGTGGCAGGGAAAGAATACTGTAAAATCTCCATTCCCTCCCCACTCCAGGGGAAGGATACTGCAAAATCTCCATTCCCTCCCCACTCCAGGGGAAGGATACTGCAAAATCTCCATTCCCTCCCCACTCCAGGGGAAGGATACTGTAAAATCTCCATTCCCTCCCCACTCCAGGGGAAGGATACTGTAAAATCTCCATTCCCTCCCCACTCCGGGGGAAGGATACTGTAAAATCTCCATTCCCTCCCCACTCCGGGGGAAGGATACTGTAAAATCTTCATTCCCTCCCCACTCCGGGGGAAGGATACTGTAAAATCTCCATTCCCTCCCCACTCCAGGGGAAGGATACTGTAAAATCCTCATTCCCTCCCCACTCCAGGGGAAGGATACTGTAAAATCTCCATTCCCTCCCCACTCCAGGGGAAGGATACTGTAAAATCTCCGTTCCCTTCCCACTCCAGGGGAAGGATATTGCAAAATCTCCATTCCCTCCCGATCAGCTGGGACTTGGGAGACAGAGAATAGATGGGGGTGGGGCCAGTCAGAGGTGGTATTTACTGGTTCTCCGAACTTCTCAAAATTTCCACTACTGGTTCTCCAGAACTGGTTAGAACTGCTGAATACCACCTCTGATGTGACAATTTAAAAAGATTGACTCTAGTAGTCCATACCATTCCTAACAAAGGCCTGTCCAGTCTCTTGAAAACATCCATTGATGGAGCACCCACAATCTCTGGAGGCAGGCTTTTCCACTAATGAATTGTTCTGGGTGTTTCTGCATTTGTACACCTAGCAATGACCAAGGCACGGGCGGGTCAACATCCTGTTTTTCGCGCCACTGTCAATTCCCAGTAATTTGCACCTCTCCTGGTTTCTCGTGCTTCAGCTGAATTCCAAAGGTAAGCGATCAAGATGGAACCCCCTTGGCCTTTTGTGGGTTGAAAAGTGTGGGCTTTGTGGTATGATAAAAAGATGTACAACAGAAAACAACAGTCTCAAGAACTCTACAGTAAGGACCTCTTAGGGGTGAGGTCCACAGTAGACAATTTAAGGTTGAAGCTGTGGGGGTTTGAGGATGTAACAACGGAGTCAGGTAGAGCATTCCAGGCATTGACCGCTCTTTTGCTGAAGTTGTATTTTCTGCAATCGAGTTTTGAGCGGTTTATCTTGAGTTTGTAGCAATTGTTTGCCTCGTGTATTATTGAGGTTGAAGCTGAAGTAGTCATTGACAGGTAGGACGTTGTAGCAGACAATGTTATGTACTATGCTTAGATCAGACTGTAGGGGGAGCAGTTCCAGATTGTCCAAGCCCAAAATTTCGAGCCTGGTGGCTTAAGGGATTCTATTGTGAGCAGAGGAGTGGAGGACTCTTCTCGTGAAATACCTCTGGACTCGCTCAATTGTGTTAATGTCTGATAAACAGTGTGGATTCCAGGCAGACAAGCTGTATTCGAGGATTGGTCTGGCAAAGGTTTTTCATGCTCTAGTTTGCAGTATGATGTTACTCGAGAAGAAACTTCGCAAAATTAGATTGGGATCAGATCTGGTTGATGTTTGGAGAAGAGACCACGACCAAGAAGACTACAGAACTAGACAGAGAGGTAAAAAACAACAACAGGTTGGTGTGATTTCCATATTGGTTCTAAGAAAACTACAAAACTACAAGAAGTACACTTGGAGTCACATATCATTGGAGGTGGACTTTACACTATTGCCCATCCTTATCAGCTTGTTTTATGGCTTAAAGCTGATCTTTAAGCCAAGCACAGCAAGTAGTCTTTACACATAAACTACAGTTTGTCCAAAACAACTAGAGATTTCCACTTTTTGCTTGTTTGTTTAAGGACTCTTCCTCATGGCCATCTTAAGAGATACTCCTGCGGTCCTTGAGCTGGCAAAAAAGTCTGGAGCAGTGATGGCTAACCTTTTTGTCGTTGCAATGCACACACAACATTCCCCCATGCCCCATTCTGGGCCTAGGCCTCCCTGCAGCCTCCTGGGACCAAAACTGGCCCGAGGGGGGGTGCCACCCCCCTGTGCTCCCCCACCCCCTGCGTTTGCAAGGATTGGTGGATTCTGCTAAGTTTCTCCCCCACCCAATGACACCAGCCAGCAGGAAAACATCCACCAGTTGTCCACCAGAGCTGAAGAAGCTTCTTGGATGAGAAGCGAAACATCTTCAAAGAAAAAACCAGAAAGTCCAGTTGCCTCTAGAAAAAAAAATAAAGCACCTTTGGGCCAACCATGACCTTGGATGACAGAGAATCTCCATAGGCATCTGCCAGTTATGCATTCTAACTGGAGAAGGAAGGAGTGACTTCTGACACCGACTTATAACAGTGTTCCTCAAATTCCACAACTTTATGACGTGTGGACTCGCTGGCTGTGGAACTCTGGGAGACAAAAGTACACATCTCTTAAAATTGCTGAGGACACACCGATGGGCTCCAGCCAGATTCAATTAACAACTGTGGCAAGAAAAACTGGGGCAAACCTCACTTAACAAACATCTTTCTTAGCAATGGAAATTTTGGATTCCATTGTGGTCGTAAATCAAGAACTACCTGTGATTAGTTGCGAAGTTGTGTCTGACCCATCACAATCCCATGGACAACATTCCTCCAGGCCTTCCTGTCCTCTACCATCCTTTGGAGTCCATTTAAGCTCATGCTGACTGCTTCAGTGACTCCATCCAGCCACCTCATTCTCTGTCATCCCCTTCTTCTTTTGTTGTTCCCAGCATGAGGCCCTTCTCCAGGGAGTCCTTCCTTCTTATTACGTGGCCAAAGTATTTGAGTTTCCTCTTCAGGATCTGGCCTTCTAAAGAGCAGTCAGGGTTGATCTCCTCTAGGACTGACCGGTTGGATCGCCTTGCAGTTCAGGGGACTCGCAGGAGTCTTCTCCAGCACCAGAGTTCACAGATCACCTGTAATGACCTAGAGAAGCCATTGGTAGCTCAGCATCATCTTAAAAAGCATCATCTAAAAAAGCTCCCTATAATAGCTCAATGATCAATGCTATCTCCCAGCAAAAGAGCCAATTTTTGGAATTTAAACATTTAATTAAGGATTAGGAGGGCATAGAAGATGGACCGCAACACATTTTTCTCTTCCTAGATTTTCAAATGTAACATCTTCCTACATCTCAACATTTTCTCTTTCTACATCTGCTTTCTGTGCCTCAGCCCAGTAATATTCTCCTCTTTTTTGTTGTTTTTGCACACTTATTATGTAACTGTAATTACAGCAAAAGCCACATGGCTGCATTATGCAATCCCTATCAAAACAAAGGGATGCCATACTCCCTCCTAACATTTTTTCAAACACTTGTGTCATTTCCTATTTTTATAAACCATCAGGTGTGTCTTATGTAAGGCAAATAACCATTAAATGCTCCTCAACCTGCTCTTGCAAATTAGAGCAAGATTGCATTAAATTTTTTTTTTAAAGAAACAGCATTTTAAATTATGCTGTTTAAGAAAGGCTTGTGCAGCTTTTGCCAGACTTGGCCTCTTAAAAATCCGTGGACTTCAATTCCCAGAATTCCCCAAGCAGTCCAGCCAGACCAGAGGTCTTTAAACTTGGCAACTTTAAGACTTGTGGACTTCAACTCCCAGAATTCTCCAGCCAGCAGAGCTGGCTGGAGAATTCTGAAAGTTGAAGTCTACAAGTCTTAAAGTTGTTAAGTTTGGGGACCCCTGTACCAGACCTTCAGAGTGCTAATAACCAGAAGATTGCAAGGGATATAAATCCTTCTGTTCCCCACCATACAGTCAGAACTGAAGAAGCTTCTCAGAAGCGAAAGGTTGTCAAGGGAGGGAAAAAAAACCAAGAAAGACCAGTTGACTTTTGGAAAAGCATCTTTGGGATATCCTGACAATGAGATTGGCTAGATGTTTTTCTTCTTCTCTCAGCAGCATCAGGACCACTTAAAGCAAAAAGGATGCTGTTTTCCACTGATAGGATTTGCTGACAGCATGCGCACCAGCACCCATAATGCAATGCGTGTGCGACACACACCCCTGCACACCTCTCCCCCTGCGCATGTGTGCAAACCCTCCTGTGCTCCCCCCATGCACACATTCTCTCCTGACCCCCATGCATGCACACACGTCTCCTGTCTGTGCCCTGCACATGTGTGACAGAGACCTGAAAATCAGCTGGCCAGCGAGAGGCGCGCACGCATGCACAGTGAAGCTGAGCTGGGGCAACGGTTCATGTGGCCACAGAGAGGGCTCTGAATGCCACCTGTGACACGCATGCCATAGGTTCGGCATCACGGGGGTAAAGGATTTCTCGCACATTCTTTTCTCCACTCAAAAGGTTTTCTCCACTTTGATGATTGGGTTTGTCTGTCTGTCTCTGGTGGTGGTGGGGAGCTAAACTCCCACACCGATTAGCACGTGAGATTAAACTGGGAGTGTTGGGGAAAAGACCGGATTTGCTTGGCAAATAACCAAATGCTCAGTGCTCACCAGCCGAGAAGGGAAAGTACAAATTCAAATCTCTTTCCATTGGCAGCATTCTCTCTGGATTTAACCAATAAGCAAACCGTTCCTTCTCAAGAGAGAGCTGTCACTTACACATTATCCCTCGCCCCTTCCCTTGCTACCTTGCCAAAGTGCCTGTTTGCCGACAGTTGGCAAACTGGGGTGGGGGTGGGGGGGGCTGCCAAGAAAATTTGTGAGGGTGCCTTTTTATTGCCCAGCGCTAAACATGATTCGCAGTGTACAATAGAGTCAAAGGGAAGGATGTTCAGAGAATATTAGAGCAGCGGTCACCAACTGGTGGTCCGTAAGAAAATTTTGGTGGCCTGCAGAAAAATTATTTGCATTTTTTAATATTGCATCAAATCAAGAGTCCTCAAACTATAGCCCCTGGGCTGGATACGTGCAATGAATGCTTGTGTTGCTGAAGAGAGTCTCCCCCTTTGGGGTCTCTTTGTGTGGGTGGGAGGAGGGCAGAAATTCCGACTTGGGGTCTGTTTCATTCTCCTGATGCGGGGCTTTGGGTGAAGGCTGGAGGGAAGGGCCGCTGGTGGCGAAGACTCAAAGGGCCTCGTTCCAGTGGGACAGCATCATGGCCTGGAACTGGCTGACCATCTCAGCCCTCTGAGCCACCAGGTGCTGGTACCTGGCCTTGCATTCCCACAGGTCTTCCTTCTGCTTGGAAAGCCTATGCTCCTAGTCCTCAGTGAGGTGCTTCTGCTGAGCCTCCTTCTTGGTCAGATCCAATTTGAACTGAGCAGTTTTGCCAACTCTTTCCTCCTGGTGGCTGCTTAGCTCCAGCAACTGCTTCCTGTTGGGGCCCTAAGGAGCTCGGGTGGGCAAGCGAGGAGTGGCTGGGAGGGGAGGGGCGAGTAGAAGCCAGCAAGGCACCCCTCAACATGAGTGACATCAAGTTGGCCACACCCACCCAGTCACATGACCATCTACCCACCCAGCTGGTCATTAGGCTGATCATATTAGTGGTTAAAATTATGAATGTAGTTTCTTATTAGGATTGCTGGATCAAAAAATGGACAAACAATCTCAATACATAATCATACCCATACTCACTGGAACAAAACTGGAAAAAAATCAATACACCCTCAGATGAAACTACAATCAGGAAAATACTCGAATGCGCAGAAATGGATAAAATGACAATAGAACTAAAAGAAAGAGAAGAATCGGACTTCTATAAAGTATGGAATAAAATGTACAAGTGGCTAGAAAACAGAAGCCAAGACAGAAAAAAGAGAATACAAATATATGGATATAAATAATGAATACTATTATAAGTGTTAATTCTATGTTTGTTAAATCATAGGACAAGGTTATAGTGAGAGGAAAGCAATGCAGAAGGGAGAATTATAAAAGCTAAAGAAGGAAAGCCAATAGAGAAAGCTGTAAAATTATTTTATTATTATTATTTATTATTATTATATATTATTATTATTATTATTGCATCAACAGAATTGTATCACAGTGGCCAGTTGTTTCACCGGATTTGGCATTGATTACTAGTCGGGCCCCACGTATTTTCGTAATATGTGTGCGGATCCAAGCAGTGCGGCCTTTTGCATTTGACTGATGGTGATTTTGTCAATTTTTAACTGTTTTAAATGTAATTCCAGTGCTTTTGGAATAGCACCCAGTGTGCCGATTACCACTGGAATTACCACTGCTGGTTTGTGCCATAATCGTTTTGTAATAACAGGCCATTATGGCACGGTTTTCATCTGCACTATATTTTTGTCGTTTTGTTGGCTGGTCCACTTGTAGCCCACTTGTCGACGGATGTCCAGGGACCTCAACATCCGCCCTTGTTAACCCGTGCGACGACCGATGCGGTATAGAATTTTTATTTGTTTCTTTCACCATGTTATATGGGTTGGCGGGTTTTTTTATGGGGCCAGGTTGCCAACCTGACCCCAACCCTCCTCCTTTCTCATCCGGGCTTGGGACCGGCAATGGCGGAGTTTATTATTATTATTATTATTATTATTATTATTATTATTATTATTATTATTATTATTATTATTATTATTATTATTATTACAGCTTGCCTCCAGAAGTTGTGAATGCCCCAACACTGGAAGTCTTTAAGAAGAGGTTGGATAGCCATTTGTCTGAAAAGGTATAGGGTTTCCTGCCTAGGCAGGGGGTTGGACTAGAAGACCTCCAAGGTCCCTTCCAACTCTACTATTGTATTGTATTGTATTGTATTGTATTATTTTATATTGTTATGTATGTTCTGTGTTTTGTTTTGTCTTATTGTGTTTTTTTTCTTTGCTGTGTCTTCCCTATTGTTTTTAAAGATCAAAACATTTAATAAAAATTATTTATTAAAAAAATTATGAATGTAGTGGTTTCTGAGGTCCAAAAGGTTGGGGACCCCTGTATTAGAGAACAATGACAGAATACTTCAGCAGGAGACCCTATACCATTCAGACAGCCCAGTCTCTTCTTAAAAACTTCCAGTGTTAAAGCACCCACGATTTCTGGAGGCAAGCTGTTCCACTGGTTAATTGTCCTCCCTGTTAGGAAGTTTCTCCTTAATTCCACGTTCCTCCTCTCCTTGATCAGTTTCCATCCATTGTTTCTTGT
Source organism: Natrix helvetica (assembly GCF_964273705.1). Classification (NCBI taxonomy): domain Eukaryota; kingdom Metazoa; phylum Chordata; class Lepidosauria; order Squamata; family Natricidae; genus Natrix; species Natrix helvetica. The sequence goes on along the minus strand of NC_138558.1, from coordinate 8,529,648 downwards.
CCTGCCCTCTGGTTTGGAAAATAAATTGGAGCTGGAGCAAGAGACGGGAGCTCACTCCTTTGCACAGTGCTCGGGACCCTTTCCAGCTGATACGCTCAGCCTCTTTAACCACTGAGCCATCATATCCCCTTCATTTGGAAAGGAGACCTCTAGAAAATATCAGGCGTTGTAGGTCGTTGGAAATTTTGGGGGGAAAACACTCCTGGAAGATCCCAAAGGTGCTTTTTTTTTTTTTAAAGGGGCCACTGGATTTTCTGATTTTTTTTCCTTTGAAAACGTTTCGCTTCTCGTTTCGTGAATCATGCATTCATTAAATGAATCTGGCTTCGTCCATTGACTTTGCTTGTCAGAAATTGGCTAGGAAGATGAGAAATAGTGACCCCAGGATGCTGCGATTGTGATAAATGCATGCCACTGGACAAATGTCCAAATTTTGATCGCAGGGAATGCTGCTACGGTGGGAAGTGTTAAAAACAGTCATAAGTCATTTTTTTTCAGTGTCGTAACTTTGAATAGTCACTATAGAAACGGTTGTAAGTCAAAGACTTCCTGTAGCTCAGGGGCAGATAGCACAAAATTGGGAGACACAGGAAATGCTCCAAGAGGCAGTTGGGTGTAATGGTTAAAGGCCCCAGGCTAGAAAAGTGTGAGTTCTAGTCCTCCATTTAGTACAAAGCTAAGTGGGTGATTTAGGGCCAGTCTATCTGTCTTCAGCTGAAAAAGTAAGGCTAGGGCAAATCACGTCCAAATTCTTATCCCAAAAAGCAGGGGTGTCCAAACTTGGCAACTTTAAGACTTGTGGACTTCAACTCCCAGAGCTGGCTGGGGAATTCTGGGAGTTGAAGTCCACAAGTCTTAAAGTTGCCAAGTTTGGACACCCCTGCAAGTTTAGGGATTTATCCAGACAATTCCCAGAAGTTAAGCCTGAACCCTGAGGCACACTAATCCAGGTAGTCCTTGACTTATGACCACAACTGAGCAAAAAAAAAATCCTGTTGTTAAGCAAGACAGTTGTTCAGTGAGTTTTGCTCCATTTTATGACCTTTCTTGCCCCATTTGTTAAGTGAATCACTGCAATTGTTAGATTAGTAACCCAGTTGTTAAATGAATCTGGCTTCTCCATTGACTTTGCTTTGCAGAAGGTCACAAAATGGGTATCACGAGACCCCCCAGGACGCTGCAACCGTCATAAATACGAGCCAGTTGCTAAGCGTCTGAATTTTGATAAGATGACCACGAGGATTGTGCAACAGTCTTAAGTGTGAAAAACAGTCATAAGTCACTTTTTCCCAGTACCATTGTAACTTTAGGTAAAGGTAAAGGTTCCCCTTGCACGTATGTGCTAGTCGTTTCCGACTCTAGGGGGCAGTGCTCATCTCCGTTTCAAAGCCGAAGAGCCAGCGCTGTCTGAAGACGTCGCCGTGGTCATGTGACCGACATGACTCAACACCGAAGGCGCACGGAACGCTGTTACCTTCCCACCAAAGGTGGTTCCTATTTTTCTACTTGCATTTTTATGTGCTTTGAACGGCTAGGTTGGCAGAAGCTGGGACAAGTAACGGGAGCTCACTCAGTTACGCAGTGCTAGGGATTCAAACCGTCGACCTTTCTGATCGACAAGCTCAGCATCTTAGCCACTAAGCCACCGTGTCCCTCAAATTGTAACTTTAAATGGTCACTAAACAAATGGTTTTAAGTGGAGGACTACCTATGATAAGCAAATGCCTTAGAAATTATAGGAAAGAGAATACATTATAGAATACAGATATAGAATAAAACACGGATCCTAAATGCAAGATTATAACAGGAGCCTTCTCTTAATGAGTGCATTACTAAGCAAAGAAGCCATCAATTCATGAATAAAAGGCAAGCTATTTTTGAACTGAAGTGATGGATGAGCTCCGTTTTGTAGACAGTAAGATTCCTCCTACTGCAGTGAGGCTGGTTCTGAGTCATATCCACTGAGAAATTCATGGCCCAACCTGAAATTCAATCGGGCTTAAAGCAGAATTTGGAGTGGAATTTATTTTATTGATTTTTTTTTTTTTAGCGTATGGCGGGAGCTGAAGTTATTTTGGTTAGAAGAAGGCGTACAGGGATTTAGCCCGGGTTGGGTCTTCTTAAGAGTCCAATTTGCATAAAGCAGAGGTTGCTAATTTTGTGGCTTACAGGGCCTCTCCAGTCAGCAAACAATGGGAAGGGAGATCAGGAAAATCTTCATTCAATGATCCAGACAAACGAAGATATCCTGTTTTTCTCAGTTGCCTCGCTGGTAATTTGAGAGTGTTTAATGCTACCTTAAGCTAGTCTAGAGAAAAGGAAGATTAGAATAGAATAGAATAACAGAGTTGGAAGGGATCTTGGAGGTCTTCTAGTCCAACCCTCTGCTTAAGCAGGAAACCCTACACCACTTCAGACAAATGGTTATCCAACATCTTCTCAAAAATCTCCAGTGTTGGAGCATTCACAACTTCAGGAGGCAAGCTGTTCCACTGGTTAATTAATTGTTCTGTCAGGAAATTTCTCCTTAGTTCTAAGTTGCTTCTCTCTGTTAGATATTAACATATATCGGGATAAGTCTTCCCTCTGGTCCGCTCCTACAGCGGGAAACAGGTATCCCTTTGATTGGTCGAGGGGCGTGCCCAATCCCTATAAAAGGGGAACCCTCCGACTACCAAACAAGCTGGATCACTACTACTACTAATAAAGAGCTGTTAAGTCACTTCGTGTCCGCAGTCTGTCTCTCAGATCTAACATTGGCGACGAGGATGGGATCGAGAGACAGATAGGACGAAGAACGCTACCTCCAGAATCTCCGGATTTGATCCAGCCCAGGAATTCGGCAGCAATTCCGACAGCCATCTCAGATCACCGCAGCGCGGCAAATTCAAACAGAGAAGATGGCGATGCATGCTCCCCCCCGCTCCTTTCGACCCAGCGAACGACGAATGGGAAGCCTTCATGATTCGTTTCGAGTGTTTCCTCGAAGCGAACGAATACACGGGGATCACCGATGCGAGGAAGAAAAACATCTTCCTCGGCTACTGCGGAAAAGAAGTCTTCAACACGGCCAGAGACCTCACCGCGCCTACTCCAATACAAGCAGTATCGTGGACAACGTTGCAACAGACTCTGCAAACTCACTACGCGCCAAAACCTTCCCGCCATGTCTGCCGCAAAGAATTCAACATGAGGACTCAGAAGGCGGGAGAATCCATTAATCAATATGTTGCAGCCCTACGAAAAGCAGCAGCTCACTGCGAATACAGGGATCTGGAAGAACACATCTTAGAGCAACTCATCTGTGGGTTAAGAGACATTTCGCTGCAAAAGAAGCTGTTGGCAAACCCGAATTTAACCCTACAGACAGCGTTAAACGAAGCAAGAGCGTCAGAATCAGCGGAGAAATCATCAGTAACCATACAACGAGGGGCCAACATAAACCAGCCAGCACCAAGGCAAACCAGAGTGCACTACGAGGACACAAGCCCTGACTACGAGAATCCCGAGTTCGAGGACAGTCACCTGATGCAGAGCAGTCACTTGAGGCCTGGGGGGAGACCCGGACCCGTTTGCCGCCCTGCGCAAGTTGCGGAGGGAATCACCCCAGGTCTACTTGTAGGTTCAGGAACGTTGTTTGTTCGCATTGCAACAAACTTGGGCACATCGCACGAGTGTGCCGGAGCGGAGTCCCTGCCTCACGGCAGCCACCCATGTACCGCCAACAGAAGCCCAACCCAGGGGCTTGGCGAAATCAAAAAGGGCGCCCAGAGAGAAATCCACAAGTGTTTACCCAGAGAGAACATTTCCAAAGAGCTGAACGAGCGTATCCCCAGAGAGATTACTCACAAGGAGTTGAGCGAGCGTATCCCCAGAGAGAATACACACAAAGAGCTGAACGAGCGTTCTATCAAGACGCTCAACGAGAGTATTTTCAGGATGTAGACGATGAGATAGAGTTGACCCAGAGAGAGGAGTTGCGAACGTATCTCACCACAATACATCAAGTCCGCCCTAAGCGGCCCAAAAGGCTGAGAGTCACAGTCCTCTTGGAGGGCTCACCCTGCGAGCTAGAAGTCGACACAGGATCGACCCTGACGATCATTTCATGGGCATCCATGAAACAGGCTATCCCTAGCCTCAGAAAGAGCCAACTACACGCTCCAGACGTCCTGCTACGAGACTACCAGGGGAACCAAGTCCCCATCGTGGGCCAAGGCACATTCCACATCCGTTTCAAGGACATCGAAGCCCAGCTGCCCGTGACCATCGCCAGCGCGCCATTGCAGAACCTTCTGGGGCTTGATTGGTTTGAAGCCCTGGGGTTAGAAGTCACCGGAATCAACGCCGTAAGAAACAGCAGCGCTGAACAGATTTTTAAGGAATTCGAGGATGTGTTCACCCCCGGTCTTGGTAAGTATGTGGGTAAACCAATATCATTCAATTTAGACCCTAAAGTGGCGCCAATCCGACTTAAACCGAGACGAGTGCCTTTTGCACTCCGCCCTAAAATAGACAAAGAGATAGATAAGTTAGTGGAGCAAGGAATCCTTGAGCCGGTAGATCACGCGCGCTGGGAAACGCCCATCGTGACCCCAGTCAAACCAGACGGATCAGTCCGCATCTGCGCGGACTATAAATGCACAATTAATGTCGCGCTACAACAGAGTGCATATCCTGTGCCTGTAGTACAACACTTATTGCACTCGTTGGGGCCAGGAAAGGTATTTGCAAAGTTAGACATGGCACAAGCTTACCAGCAACTGCCAGTTGATAGCGCCACAGCGGAGGCCCAAACTATAGTGACGCATAGAGGAGCATTCAAATGCAACCGGCTACAATTCGGTGTGAGTATTGCCCCAAGATTGTTCCAGAGCGTCATGGAACGACTTTTGCAAGGGATACCAGGAGTCGTCCCCTATTTTGACGACATCTTGGTGTCCGCTGCAAATGAGGAGCAATTAAACAAAAGAGTCAGATCTGTTTTGGCCAGAATCAGAGAAAAGGGTCTCCGCCTTAAAAAAGAAAAATGCCAAATTAACGTGCCTAGCGTAGAATTCCTGGGTTATAGGATCGATGGTCAGGGAATACACCCCACTTCAAAGAAAATTAAGGCGATCCAGGACACCCCCACACCACGAAATCAGACCGAGTTGCAGGCCTTCCTCGGATTACTTAACTTCTACAGCGTTTTTCTGAGACAGAAGGCGACCGTTGCTGAGCCACTACACCGTCTACTCCAGAGGAACGCACCATGGAAATGGGGACGATCCGAAGCTGCAGCTTTCGCCGGGGTAAAGCGCCTGCTCACCACTGACTCATTGCTTGTTCAATACAGCCAGACCCTACCGCTGGTATTGACCTGTGACGCATCACCTTTCGGAGTTGGAGCAGTCCTCAGCCACAGGATGCCCGACGGAAAAGAAGCACCCATCGCCTTCTACTCCAGAACTCTTTCATCGGCTGAAAGAAATTACAGCCAAATGGACAGGGAAGCGCTGGCTGCCGTCGCGGGAGTAAAGCGTTTCCACGAATACCTCTACGGCCGCGATTTTGAACTGATCACAGATCACAAACCGCTGTTGGGACTTTTGGCGGGAAACCGCCCCACTCCGGTCTCCCTTTCTCCTCGCATGACCAGGTGGACTGTTTTCCTGGCTGCGTATTCATACAATTTGATACATCGACCGGGCTCCACTCTTGGACACGCAGATGCACTCAGCCGTTGCCCATTACCTGACATTCTGCCAGACCCCACTCCAGAAGTACCGGTATTGCTCATTGACTGTTTGGATTCGGGACCGGTTTCTTCCTACGATGTTGCAAGGTTCTCCTCTAAAGACAATGTAATAAAGCAAGTTCAAACTTGGGTTTGGAGGGGGTGGCCAAAGGGAAATGTGGGCCCGGAATTCAAAATGTTTTGGTCGAAACGAGACGAGCTCTCAGTACTACAAGGATGTTTGTTGTGGGGGGATCGAGTTGTTATTCCGTATGCTTTACGTAAAAATGTATTAGATGCTTTACATATGGGTCATCCGGGGATTGTTAGAATGAAGGCGTTAGCAAGAAGTTACGTGTGGTGGCCAAACATGGACAAAGAAATAGAGGAGTGGGTGGCCACTTGTGACCCATGCCAGGAATCGAGATCAGCACCCCCGGAAGCGCCCGCCACAGAATGGGAGAAACCCAAAGCACCCTGGTCGCGAATACACATCGACTTCGCAGGGCCAGTCCAAGGTCAGACTTTCCTTATAGTTGTGGATGCATACTCAAAATGGCTAGATGTAGTCCTAATGACTTCAACCACGGCAGAGGCAGTCATAAAGGTTCTACGGCGACTCTTCGCCACCCATGGCCTGCCTGATCTCCTCGTATCCGATAACGGCCCCCAATTCACGGCCATGCACTTTGAAACATTTTTAGCAGGGTTGGGAATCCGGCATGCCCTCATCGCGCCATTCCATCCAGCATCAAACGGACAGGCAGAGAGAATGGTGCGATTCGCAAAAGAGGCCCTCGCCAGGATGGGTCCAGGTGATTGGCAAACACGCATTGACCATTACCTCCTCATTCAACACATTACCCCGAGCGCAACAACGGGTAGGAGCCCCGCTGAACTACTCATGGGCCGTCGCCTACGGTCTCACCTAGACCGGCTCCACCCGAATTACTCTGCCACGGCTCCCCCAGACTCAACAAGTAAGATCCGGTCTTTCAGAGTAGGGGATTCAGTATACGCTCACAACTACACGGGGGGGACATTATGGATGCCGGCAAAGGTCATAGGCATCACAGGTCCACGATCATATTTGGTAGAGCTAGAAGATGGGCGGAATTGGAAAAGGCACATCGATCAACTGCGGGGTCGCCTAGCACACTCCAACCTTAGAAATGAAGACGAAAGTTTCCTGTCTACGGAAAGTCAGCCACAAGAAAACCCCAGCATAGGAAACAACGACGCCGGTGAGCCAAGCGGGGAACAAGACTACACGCATGTATCAGAGCAAACCCCAGACAGCGCAGCCGAACAAACTCCTGAATGCCCGAGCAACGAAGGCACAAGACCTCCAGAACGGGAAATAGAAAAAGCACCCGATCCTGCAACTACTTCGAACCAACCCGCACCCAGTCCTGCAACCACTTCAAGCCAACCCGAACTACGACGTTCCTCCCGAGCAAGACAAACACCCACCTACCTAAAAGATTATGTCACCTACCGCAACGTCCCATCTAGGAGGGGAGGGGTGTTAGATATTAACATATATCGGGATAAGTCTTCCCTCTGGTCCGCTCCTACAGCGGGAAACAGGTATCCCTTTGATTGGTCGAGGGGCGTGCCCAATCCCTATAAAAGGGGAACCCTCCGACTACCAAACAAGCTGGATCACTACTACTACTAATAAAGAGCTGTTAAGTCACTTCGTGTCCGCAGTCTGTCTCTCGTTGCCCAGATCTAACACTCTCCCTGATTAGTTTCCACCCATTGCTTCTTGTTCTACCCTCAGGTGCTTTGGAGAATAGTTTGACTTCTTCTTCTTTGTGGCAACCCCTGAGATATTGGAAGACTGCTATCATGTCACCCTTAGTCCTTCTTTTCATTAAACTAGACATACCCAGTTCCTGCAACCGTTCTTCATATGTTTTGGCCTCCAGTCCCCTAATCATCTTTTTTGCTCTTCTCTGCACTCTTTCTAGAGTCTCAACATCTTTTTTACATCGTGGCGACCAAAACTGAATGCCGTATTCTAAGTGTGGCCTTACCAAGGCATTATAAAGTGGTATTAACACTTCACCTGATCTTGATTCTATTCCTCTGTTGATGCAGCCTAGAACTGTGTTGGCTTTTTTGGCAGCTGCTGCACACGGCTGGCTCCTATTTAAAGGGTTGTCCACTAGGACTCCAAGATCCCTTTCGCAGTTACTACTATTGAGCATGGTACCACATTAGAGGTGACATGATAGCAGTATTGCAGTACAGGTAGTCCTTGACTTACAAAAGTTAACTTAGTGAACATTCTAAGTTACAACGGTACTGGAAAAAAGGTCGCGAAAGGTCGCAGAAGTGGATCACGTGACTCTGGGAAACTGAACCGTCATAAATATGAATCATAAATCTACCTGACTGTACAGTGATTGCTTCCAGATCAGGTTTCAGCCTGCGATGAGGTAACCTCTGATACTCTACATGTTCATTCATGCAATAGAAACTGATCTGGCTAAATGGCTGAACAAGCCAATAACAGCACAACACCATGTAGGTTAAAATCACAAGGAAAAAAAAATCTTCCCATCCCCAGCCAAGATCATTTAAATTTTTCCTTTATTTCTATGACCTTTATTAAGCATTGGTTCAGAGCTCTCTGCTTTTAAAAACAATGTGCAATTATAATTTGGGTGTAATTCTAGATGCAAGCACCGTATCCCAAATCACTTAATAACCGTGGCAAGAGAAGTCATAAAATGGAGCAATACCCACGGAATTATCTTATCTAGGTCCAATCCATCACCTATCAGCTCCACTGTGGTCAATTTGACGTTCCTTTCAACCTCTACTAAGAAATCTCTCAAACAAAACCCCTTCTCTTTCAAATCCATTAATAATAAATTAAATTCCCTCCACTTGTATGTGTAGGTGTGCACCACACAATATAATCATCTGTTGTTCTAAGGTCGCAAGCTCGCTCAGTCTCAAGGACAGGCAATTTGAATTATGCACTTTTATTGTAAGTATATTATAACATCTCCTTCCCACTCCAAAATATAGAAATGACCTTGTGATGACATAATGCAGCAGGCATGGCAACAAAGCTTCTCTAAATAGCTGTTTGTGATTTATTTATTTATTTTAAAAATAGATCTACCAGATCTGGGCTGCACGAATGCAGCTCTCCACCAGGTGGCAGTAAAAAGTTCTTTTTCATCTGTTTCCTGCCATCTAATGGCCATCTGCATTTTTGCAACCCTGATCTGTAACAGATGCTCAAATTATAAAAATTTTTGGCAGCAACCAAAAAAGCTATTAAATTGTGATTGTATAAACAGAGGCATAGAATCAAAATCATGTCAAATATTATTACCGCTTTATGAAACCTTAGTAAGACCACACTTGGAATACAGCATCCAGTTTTGGTCACCGCATTACATTTCACCACATGTAATGTAACCACATTACAGAAAAGATGTTGAGACTTTGGGAAAAGTGCAGAGAAGAGCAACTAGGATGGTTAAAGGCCTGGAGACTAAAACATATGAAGAACAGCTACAGGATTTGGGTCTAGCTAGTCTAGGGAAAAGAAGGATTGTGGGGGGGGGGATATGATTGTAGTATTCCTTTATTTGAGAGACTACCATAAAGAGGAGGGGGGTCAACTTATTCTCCAAAGTACCAGAAGGCAAGATGAGAAACAATGGATGGAAACTAATCAAGGAGAGACACAACCCGGAATTAAAGGGAAACTTCCTAACATTTAGAACAATTAATCATAGGATTGGCTTGCGTTCAGAAGTTGTGGGTACTTTTTCATTGGATGGTTTGAAGAAGAGACTGGGCAGCCACTTGTCTCAAATTGTATTGGGTCCCCTGTTTGAGGAGGGGGTTGGACTAGAAGACCTCAGAGGTCCCTTCCAGCTCTATTCTGATTGATTGATTAAAGCCAAACACTTATCTCTCTGGGTTATGGAGATAACCTCCAGGCTGCTGTGTAACCCCATTTATGCCTGGCCTTCTAATCTGCTCTAAGACAGTTTAGAGTTATCAGCGGCCTGCAGGAAATACCATTCTTCTCTTGATTACAGGAGATATTTAGCAGACTCTGTTTCTTTTCTTTGATGGAAGCTTCACTGCAAATATTTACTAACAAGGTTCTGTTCCTTTTCACTTTCGAAGTGAGCCCACAATCCGATCAATCAACGCTTGCCCCAGGGATGACTGTTGTGATTTTTTAAAAGGATTTTTAGGAATCAACAATCGGGGCCACCACTTCAAACGGAGGTCTCAAAAGGTGCAGGATTGTGGACTTCATTAAATCCTGTCCAGGACTTCAGGCCCATAATGTCAATAAGCTGAGACCTTCAATTTTGTGTGCTAAGCATAGTACACAAAATTGTGCTACAAGGTCCTACCTGTCAACGATTACTTCAGCTTCAACTGCAATAATACATGGGAAAACAATAGATACAAACTCAAGGTAAACCGCTCCAAACTCAATTGCGGAAAATACAACTTCAGCAACAGAGTGGTCAACGCCTGGAATACTCTACCTGACTCAGTTGTTACATCCTCAACCCCCCCCCATAGTTTCAACCTTAAACTGTCTACCATACACCTCACCCCATTTCCAAGAGGTCCGTAGAGGGGCCGTGCATAAGCGCACCAGCATGCCTTCCTTCCCTGTCCTACTGTCCCCATTTATTTGTACTTATTTCCCTTGTTCATGTCCATGTTTATACTTACATCTGTTATCTTTTACATGTTTGACAAACTAACTATAAATAAAACAAATAAATTTGATTTGATCTGTTCTGCCAACTTTAGCAGAGCTGAAGTTGCAATCTCAAGCACACTTCCTGATTCTCCTCTGCAAAACTACATTTTTGGAGGAAGGGAGAAAGCAAGCAAGCAATTCCCAGAATGTCTGGAATGTGGAAATGCAACCAGGTTGCAATAAGGCGAGCCTGTTATCAGAACAGAACAACAGAGTTGAAAGGGACCGTGGAGGTCCTCTAGTCCAACCCCTGCTCAAGCAGGAGACCCTATACTATTTCAGACAAATGGATGTCCATTCTGTTTTTGAAATCCTCCAGTGATGGAACACACACAACTTCTGGAGACAAGTTGTTCCACTGATTAATTGTTCTAACTGTCTGGAAATTCATCCTTAGTTCTAAGTTGCTTCTCTCCTTGATTAGTTTCCACCCATTGCTTCTGGTCTTATCCTCAGGTGTTTTGGAGAATAGGTTGACTCCCTCTTCTTTTCTGGCAGTCCCTCATTATCTCCAGACCTGATTATTCCCAAGAAAAAGAACCATTAATGGCTAGAAGTAAAAATCAGAAAACGGTTGTATTAAGAGAGCCAGGAGGAAAAGCAAAAGGCCCAATTCATGTCTTCTTTTATTGTACCACAATGGTGCAAACATTGGGACCAGTCTCTTAGCGTTTACCCAAATAATTTCTCAAGATGTAGTAACAATATAGTTCAATCCCATTGATTTAAAGGCTCAAGAACAGAGACTGGTTGAGAAGTTGTCGACTTTAAGGTAAAGGTAAAGGTTCACCTCGCACATATGTGCTAGTCGTTCCTGACTCTAGGGGGCGGTGCTCATCTCTGTTTCAAAGCCGAAGAGCCAGCGCTGTCTGAAGACGTCTCCTTGGTCATGTGGCTGGCATGACTAAACGCCGAAGGCGCACGGAACGCTGTTACTTTCCCATCAAAGGTGGCTCCCATTTTTCTACTTGCATTTTCACATGCTTTCAAACTGCTAGATTGGCAGAAGCTGGGACAAGTCACAGGAGCTCACTCCGTTACGCGGTGCCAGGTATTCGAACCGCTGAAACTGCCGGCCTTTCTGATCAAGAAGCTCAACGTCTTAGCCACTGGGCCAGAAAATAAAACCAGAACTAGTTTTATTTTTTTGTTTTTGTTTTATAAAAAAAAGAAAGTTAGGGCTCCTAAGCTTTTAATACCTACATGATCCATAAAAGTTAAGCAATGAAACTCCCTTTTCATACAAGGGCGTTTTACCCCTTTAATTTCTCAGTATCTATTTAGTATTAAAGGTACAGTTCTTTAAAAAAGCCCTGGCAATCCTCTCTTTTATTTATCTTGGCCCCGTTTCAGTATCAAATAGATACCTATTAGGGCTCAGGGCAGACAGTCGCTGAATGGGCTTGCATAAGATGCTGACTACGGTTAACTTAGTCATTGTTTATTTTTAGATTTATTTTAATCCCGCCTTTATTACTATGTAAATAACCCAAGGCAGTGAACTCACCTAATACTCCTTCCTCCTATTATCCTCACAACAACCACTCAACGGGGTGTGTTGGGTTGAGAGAGAGTAACTGGCCCAAAGTCAGCTATTTGACTTTCATGCAGAAGGCTAGAATTCAGAGTCTCCTGGTGGTTGGCCCTAAGTCACCCAGCTGGCTTTTATGCCTAAAGTGGGACTAGAACTCACCATCACCTAGTATGTATGTATGTATGTATGTATGTATGTGTGTGTGTATATATATATATATATATATATATATATATATATATATATATATATATATATATATATATATATATATATATATATATATATTAGTAGTATATAGTATATATATAATTTAAATGCATACAATCAATCTTCCATTAAACAGTGTGTCATCCGGATACAAAATGTCTTGTGCAATATCAATTAAAATTTAAGCCAACTTAATATTGCTATACATAACATATCTAATACTGTAACAATCCTCATCTTCACTTGTTTAATTCTATTGATATATTTTCTATACTTCACTACTTTTATTTCTAACTTTGATATTTGTTCTCTAGCCGGCAGTAGAATAGTTCCCATATAATGTAATATTCAGTTGGTTCCTTCTCTTCAATTGCAAGTGTTAACCTATTCATTTCTGCGCACACACACACACACACAAACTCAGCTGGAAATAAGTTTTGTTACAATGAGAAGAGTTTTAGAATGCCTGCATTTGAGATCCAGTTGTCAATGTGTAACTCCTTTGTAAATGTTTCTTGTAAATGATTACTCATGGGACTCTTCCATTTCCTCTCCTCTCTCCAGCCTTCTTATGTTTTCTGATATTTGGGAATTTCCTGATATTTTTCTGATATTTGGGAATAATTGAAGAAAAATAGGCAAATCCTATCCTGGCAATTTAAAATGGCACAGAAGTGGGGCAGTTCTATGCATTTCTTTCTCGAAACACATTTGAGGAAGACAAACCGAGATTTTACTCTGGTGAAAGAAACCACACACCCCCACCTTAAAATACAGGTAATCCTTGACTTACAACCATTCATTTAGTGACTATTCAAAGTTATAACGTAACTGAAAAAAGTGACTTATGACCATTCTTTACACTTATGATTGTTGCAGTATTCATATGATCACCGTATCAAAATTTGGACACTGGGTATATGTAAAGGAAGTCCTCAACTTACAACCACAATTGAGCCCGAAATTGATGTTGCTAAGTGAGAAATTTGTGAAGTGGGTTTTGTCCATTTTATGACATTTTCTTAGAACTTAGAATAACTTTATTGTCACTTGTAATATACACTAACCGGCATACCATAAAATGAACTTTCGTTCCATGCAGCTCTCAAAGGGACGTCTGCCACAGTTGTTAAGTGAATCATTGCAGTTGTTAAGCTAGTAACCCAGTTGTTAAGTGAATCTGGCTTCCCCATGGACTTTGCTTGTCAGAAGGTCGCAAAAGGGGATCACGAGACCCCGGGACACGGCAACCGTTGTAAATTTGAGTCAGCTGTCAAGCATCCAAATGTAAATGTAGATGCCTCCAGAGGTTGTGAATGCCCCAACACTGGAAGTCTTTAAGAAGATGTTGGATAGCCATTTGTCTGAAACGGTATAGGGTTTCCTGCCTAGGCAGGGGGTTGGACTAGAAGACCTCCAAGGTCCCTTCCAACTCTGCTATTGTATTTGTATTGTATTAAATCACGTGACCATAGGGATGCTGAAACGGTCCTACGTATGATAAATGGTCGCTCATTTTTTTCAGTGCCGTTGTAACTGTTGTAAGTCATGGGCTATCCGTATTTATGACGGTTGCAGTCATGTGATCACCTTTTGCAACCTTCTGATAATGAAAGTCAGCAAGGCAGCCAAATTCACTTAATAACTATGTACTAGGATGAATTGGCTCAGTGGCTAAGACGCTGAGCTTCTCGACGAGAAACGCCGGCAGTTCGGGGGTTCGAAACCCTAGCGCTGCATAACGGAGTGAGCTCCCGTTACTTGTCCCAGCTTCTGCCAACCTAGCAGTTTGAAAAGCACATTAAAAAATGCAACTAAAAAAAATAGGAACCACCTTTGGTGGGAAGCGAACAGCGTTCACTGAACCACCAAGTGACAATAAAGTTAATCTATAATAGTGGAGAAAATGAGTCAGAAAAAGACACTCCCTAACTTCTAAGGGTAGAAAAGAGAAACTGTGGGATTTGTACTTATTGACTTGAAAGATTCTTTCCTTACAATAGTACTCGACATACAACAGTTTGAACAGTCTGAAAAAAAGAGACATATGATCATTTTTCACACTTATGACCGTTGCAGTATCCCCATGATGATGTGATCGAAGACATTTAGAATATCAGAGTTGGAAGGGACCTTGAAGGTCTTCTAGTCCAACCCACTGCTCAGGCAGGAAATCCTAAAGCACTTCAGACAAATGGCTATCCAATCTCTTCTTAAAAACCTCAGGTGTTGGAGAATTCACAACTTCTGGAGGCAACTTATTCCACTGGTTAATTAATTGTTCTGTCAGGGAATTTCTCCTTAGTTCTAGGTTGCTTCCCTCCTTTAAAAAAATAAAAACATTCCATCTTTTTTTAAACAGCGTGTCATCTGGGTACAAATGCCACTGTGCAATAACCATCAGCATTTACAACATCATTCACTACCTTGATGTTAATTCTCTAATCTTACAATTATAGTATATAAAACAATTGAGCACAGTAAACCTGTTCATTTTCCCCTCTTAACATATCTTCTAGTAAAAATATATTAAGCATAATAATCCTCATAATCACAATACTAACAATTATATTATTTACACCCTTATCTTAACATATTGTCTTTTTTTTTGAAAAGTTTTTTTTTAATTTTTCCATAACCACTCTTACATCATTAATCTTACAGTGTGTCATCTGGGTACAATCTTTGTGTCATCATATTTAACAGTTACATCATTTTTAATCTATTTTTATCTTACCGTTACCTTTACATTTCAATTGCCTTTGAATTGAACTCCTTCCCTAAGATTCTGCGTTCTTTTCCAAATTATTCAATGTTCTGTTTCTTTTTCTCTATATTGATTTTCTATCCAATGATTAAAAACATCCCCATATCTGTATTATCATCATCATCATCGTTGTTGTTGTTGTTATTATTATTAAGTATACATTTATATCATCTTTGCAACACTTCTACATCTTTTAAATATCTATTATGTTTCTTTTATCTATGCATCTATACCTTATCCATCGATATCCATCTATATCCATAAATAGTGTGTGTGGGTATGTATGTATGTATGTATGTATGCTTGTATGTATGTATGTATGTATGTATGTATGTATCAGTGGTGGGTTCCTGCCGGATCGCACCGGATCGCGCGCGCTCCCTTTCGGCGCTACACCTGGATCGCGCGCTCCCTTTCGGCGCTACACCTGGATCGCGCGCTCCCTTTCGGCGCTAAACCGGAAGTACGGTCTTGCCCCGCCCCTGGCGACGTGACGACACTTGCCTGCGCTCCACCAGCTCGGCTGGGAACGGAGACGTTTCCTCAGCGGAGCGGAGCGCCTGAAAGGGACGCAGGCTCAGCCTGCCAGGCTGCCACCACTCCACTGAAGACATTGCTGAGCAGAGAAACGTCTCCGTTCCCAGCCGAGCTGGTGGAGCGCAGGCAAGCGTCGTCGCATCGCCAGGGGCGGGGCAAGACCGTACTTCCGGTTTAGCGCCGAAAGGGAGCGCGCGATCCAGGTGTAGCGCCGAAAGGGAGCGCGCGCGATCCGGTGCGATCCGGCAGGAACCCACCACTGGTATGTATGTATGTATGTATGTGTGTGTGTGTGTACGCGCACACAAACATACATACATGCATACATACATACATATTTTTACTTATCTTTTATCTCTATTAATTCCATACAATACATCTTTTATATACATTTGATTCTCTTCTATTTCTTGTTTCGTACTATTTTTATATACAATCTATCTTAAATTTTTCCCTCTTGTTATTTCTGCAGTTTTGCATTTATTTTCTGGTCTCTTATCTTTTTACTTCCCTTTATTGCTTTTTTTTTTTAAATTAACATCTCCATATCTCTTAATACTCTTGTTCTTCCTTCTCTTTAATTGGATGTTAGTTATTCTACATTAGTTATTACAAACTTGAACATTGGGCGCTATCTAACAAAATGAAATTTAATGGTGAAAAAAATAAGGTTCTACATTTAGGCAAGAAAAACGAAATGCACAGGTACAGTATAGGTGGTACCTTGCTCAATAGTAGTAACTGTGAGAGGGATCTTGGAGTCTTAGTGGACAACCATTTAAACATGAGCCAGCCGTGTGCAGCAGCTGCCAAAAAAGCCAACACAGTTCTAGGCTGCATCAACAGTGGGATTGAATCAAGATCACGTGAAGTGTTAATACCACTTTATAAGGCCTTGGTAAGGCCACACTTGGAATACGGCATTCCGTTTTGGTCACCACGATGTAGAAAAGATGTGGAGACTCTAGAAAGAGTGCAGAGAAGAGCAACAAAGAGGATTAGGGGACTGGAGGCTAAAACATATGAAGAACAATTGTAGGAACTGGGTATGTCTAGTTTAAGAGAAAGAAGGACTAGGGGAGACATGATAGCAGTCTTCCAATATCTCAGGGGTTGCCACAAAGAAGAGGGAGTCAAACAATTCTCCAAGGCACCTGAGGGTAGGAACAAGAAGCAATGGGTGGAAACTAATCAAGGAGAGAAGCAACTTAGAACTGAGGAGAAACTTCCTGACAGTGAGAACAATTAATCAGTGGAACAGTTTGCCTCCAGAAGTTGTGAATGATCCAACACTGGAAGTCTTTAAGAAGATATTGGATAGCCATTTGTCTGAAACGGTATAGGGTTTCCTGTCTAGGCAGGGGGTTGGACTAGAAGACCTCCAAGGTCCCTCCCAACTCTGCTATTGCATTGCATAAGTTCAGTGCCCTTGTCACTTCGAATGGTCACTAAACGAACCGTGGGGAGTCGGAGGACTACCTCTATGGGCAAAAACAGGTCAGAGAAATTTAATTTAATTTGAAAAAAAGCAAAGTTTCTTTGCAAGAGTGGCGGGGGAAAAAATTTCCCTCACGGGGAAGTTTAAGTTTTTGTTTTTGTTTCGGCGAGAGGAGAGGAGGTGGGGCCGTAGCGCGGGAGGGGCGGGGCGCCGAGGTGGGGAAGTGGGCGGAGCCACCAGAAAAGCGCAGGTGAAACCGGCGCCCGGGCTGAAGTTGGCTCAGAAGCTCCCGGCGGGAGGCGGAGGCGGTCCGGTTTCTGTTTCGGGGGCGGGCAGGCGGACAGGCGCCCCAGGGCGGCATGGCTTGAAGGAGGAGGAAGCGGGAGAGGCCAGGTGAGCCATGGCTCAGGAGCTGAGCCAAGCCGAGCTGCTGGACTTCCTCTGCCGGGCCGGCGGGCGGGTGGCCAACGCCGCTTTGCTGAGCCATTTCAAGCGCTTCTTGCGCGACCCCCGGGCGGATCCCGGGCAGCTCCAGCGCCGCCGTCACCTCTTCAAGGGCTTCGTCAACTCCGTGGCCACCGTCAGCCAGGACGGGCCCGGCGCCGCCACCTACGTGGTGCTCAAGAAACGGTACCGGGACCTCATCGGGGAGGAGGAATCCGAACCGCCGCGGGCTCCAGCCGGCCGGTCGCCTCCGCCGCAGCTCCAGCAAGCCCCGAAGTCGCCGGGAGCCGCTGCTGCTTCTCTGCGGGAAACTCGGGAAGCCGGACGGTTCTCGGATGGCGAAGTCGCGGCGGGCCGGAGGAAGGCCGGCAGGTGCCCGCCCGCCGCGCCTGGAATCGGATCTTGGCCCTCGCCGCCTGCCAGCCCCGCGATGGGCTGCCTTGGGGGAGAGAGAAAAGGTCCCCGGCAGCCGCTAGCGGAGCCAGAGGCCCCGGATCCGCCTCCGTCGTCCAACGGCCTCGGTTTGCCCATCGGAGAAATGGGCCCGCTTCCCAACGGTGGCAGCGCCCAGCAAAGGATTCGGGATTGGGTCGTCACCCATCATGCGGCTTCCATGCCATCCCAGCTCTCCCTGGCAGCGGAGGAAGCCTTCCCAGTGCCAGCCTGGTCTCAAAGCTCCGACCGGAGCTCCTGCCGCCCTTGTGGGTCGCTGGATTTCGGATCCTTGGAGGGCTGGCGGGACCCTCCCGTGCCCGTCTTCCGCAGCATCCGAAGCCGCCTTTCCTTGCAAGATTTGGAAGACCACCTGGAGCAGGAGAGCTCGATCAGCGAAGAGGGCAGCAGTGCCAGCCGGGAGAGCGGCTCCCACCCGAGGGACGGGGAAGCGGACGGCAGCGGCATCCAGAACTCAGCTGGCCACGAGGGACCAGGGGACGCCCCCCACAGCAACGGCCTTGTGATGCCCCTTGTCCAAGACGCCAAGCCCCCTCCTCACGTGGCTTTACTGCACCGGATTGTTGGCAGAGCGACCACCATGGGCAAAGCAGAAGGCCGGGATTTGTTGAGGAAAACGGGCAGACCGCCATCCCCAAATCTGGATGCCCCCTTAAGCCCCAGGTTGGCACCCAGACAAAGCCCCGCGGCAAATGCCCCCTTGGCGGAAAGGCTGGCTCCTAACCCAGATGGGTCTGCCGAGCACAGGTCTTCCTCGGTGCCCCTGGACGGCCGAGAACACACCTGGCTGGTGAAAATTGCCACGGGGTCTTGGATGCAGGTCCGGGCGCTGCTCCAGGAAGACCCTCACCTGGTACTCAACAGGGACTTCGTCTCCGGCTTCACGGTGCTTCACTGGCTGGCCAAGCACGGGAATGCCCAGGCGCTGCAGGACTTTGTCACCGGTGCTCAAGAGGCCGGGATTGTCCTGGATGTCAACGTCCGGTCCGGTTGCGGCTACACTCCACTGCACCTGGCAGCCATCCACAGCCACCCCGTGGTCATGAAAATCCTGGTGGAGAGGCTTCAGTGCCAAACCCAGGTACGGGACAGCAGCGGCAAAAGGGCTTGGCAGTACTTGAGCGCCAATGCCTCGGGAGAAATATGGCAGCTTTTGGGGGCCCCTCGGGGCAGGACCATCTTCCCAACTCATCCCATCGTCCGGCCGGCCGCTGTCTCCTCTCCCTCGACCCCCCTAGCCAGGAGGGTGAGCCGAAAGCCCTCCCTGGCAAGTTACTTGAAACCCCAACATATGAAACGGAAAAAAGGGTGCAAGTGCTCCATTTTACAGGAGATTGAGGAATACAGTGATTAAAGTTGCAACCACGACAAAAATTGGGATTTTGATGTCCCGAATCTCCAAAGATGTTATGTGCCCAGCTGGTTTTTCAGCTCACGTTTGGGGAAAAACTGGATGGAAATTGGCACTTTATTCCTGAACGTATTTGGGTTTTAATTTGAGCTGGGATGGGGAGAATTGGTTTATACGCCCCATGCAGAAATTTGGGGTTTGGGTCCATAAAATTGCTCAAGGAGAATTTTTTGGGGCAACCTCGAAATAACCTTTTCATGTCCGTTGCCAAGATGCTGCACTTTAGCTCTCTTTTTTTTCCTTGCAAAAACAACCGGGTGAGAGGAGGAATGGCTCTCTCTCTCTCTCTTGAAGGGTGAATAACGATCAAATTGTAAATCCGTGTTGGCTTTGGAGCCTGGGCGGGTCTTTTTTTGCAAGGACCTTTAAGCTGGGTGTTTGGAGAACGGTAGAAGGGCTGGTTATCCTTGAAACCACAACGTCAGTATTGAAAATGCCATATATGAAACCCAGAATCAAAGAGGAAGATATCCTTTGCACTGTTTTCTCACCAGCTGTGATGAATTTTTTTTTAACCGTTTGCCTTTGGGGACATATTAGAGAGACGGGCGGGCTGGAATGTCTTAATTAGGTTGGTGAACCTCATTTGCAAAGAGTTTTAAACCTTCAAAGGAAAAAGCCCAGAGGTTAAGAGAGACAATGAAAGCCAACCCACTTGGGAACTAAAAAGTGACCTACAGAAACTTGATTGTATTTTATTACTTTGTAAGGCCTGTTAATAAACCTTATTGCTGCTTATCTATTATATCTTTTGCATCATTGGCTTTACCTTAGAGGTAAACTTCCTTGGTGTGTAGCACTGCTACCTTAAAATTAGCCTGAAAGGGAGAGTTTGCATGTGCTTGGAAGGATGGGGTACACTTTAGAAAGGAGATAAGTCAGTATTCACCATGGTTTCCCAGCATGGAAAGCACCCCTTTATAGAAAAAAATGTGGAAAGTTTTTTTTTTTTTTGCAGTGGTACCTTCTGAATGCTGAATGCTAGATAGAGGCAGATATTTTTCTCTTTGGGCACAATGGGAATATATCTGCTGAACAAAACTCCGCATTGGCAACAGGAAAGGCATCCGGCTAGTAAACACTCTGCTAGCTGCATTCAGTTGCCCAGACTTCTTCCCGCAAGGGATTATGGGGTCGTTAAAAGAGGATGATAATGATGATGACCTTGTGACCTTGCTGGGCAGTAGCTGCCCCCCTGGTGAAAATTTAGTGAAGAGACTGGAGCTTAATTCAAATTATAGGATTTGCAGGTGAAGGTCCTGAGCTAGGATCTTGGTTGAGCATCTATGAATGCAACCATTGTGGTTTGCAATGGTTTAGGGTTGAATTGGTGTTTAAGAAGCCAAAGCAAGGTAGTTTGTGGTCTGATAAATAAGGAACCTTACAACAGTAGTACAGCTGATCCTTGACTTACAACACCTCGTTTAGTGATCTTTCGAACTTACAACAGCACTAAAAAAAAAGTGACTTGAGACCATTTCTCACACTTAATGACTACGGTAACTTCCCCATAGTCAGGTCATCAAAATTCCGCCGTTTGGCAACTGACTCGTATTTATGACGGTTGCAGTGTCCTGGGGTCACTTATGTCACCTTATGACAAGCAAGGTCAATGGGGGAAGCCGGATTCACTTAACGGCTTTGCAGTGATTCATTGAGCGACTTTGGCAAGAAAGGTAGTAAAATGGAGGAAAGCTGACTTAACAAATGGGGCGCTTGGCAATTTTGGGCTCAGTGGGGGGGGGTCGTAAGTTGAGGACTACCTCTATACATTTCATACCTGACTTCAAAATACAGATACACGGAGTTGGAAGGGACCTTGTACATCATCTAGTCCAACACCCACCCACCCTGCCCGCCCAAGCAGGAGACACTGCCTATACTATTTCTGACAGATGGCAGTCCAGTCTCTTCTTGAAAGCTTTCAGGGATGGAGTTCCCACACCTTTGTGGTTTACCTGTGGCCTTCCTCCCAAGTCGACCCCTGTTCTTTAGCTGTTCCTTTCATCTGGCAACTCTGCGCACACTGGGCAGAGACTCCAGCTGTTCGTCTGTCTCACTGATGTCTGACTCTGAAGGCAGCTGATAACTGGCATACGGCCCTGGCCCCCTCTCTGCCTCCGACACCGAGCCCTCATCAGAGCCTTCCCCAGACTCCAGGACTGGCCTATGTTCTTCCTCCCCAACCTCCTCACTCTCCGAATCTGCTGCCAGCTCTGCTGGCCACTGGTGGGCCACAACACAACTGTGGCAATGAAAGTTGTAAAATGGGGCAAAACTCACTTAACAAATGTCTCACTTAGCAACTAAATCCTGGGCTTAATTGTCATAAATCAAGGTCTACCTGTAGTTCAATCTTGAGCTACAAATATTCCCCTCTGTCGGTAGAGTTTATTTGGTTTTTGTTAGCACGCTGGGCAAAATCCAACCCCTTTAGTTTGAAAAATACTAGGTTGTGAATTGGCATCTGGTACTCCATAACCTAATTGGAAGGGGTTCAAAATAATTCTTTGATGAACAAGCAATGCCTGAGGATAATGTGGGCACCTAGTCATTAAAACCACCTAAAAGGGAACATGGAGAACAAGGGAATAAAACAACAGGTGCTCAGATCTATCCTTGGTAAAGGACATCCCAAATTAATAGGGATATACTTCTTAGCAATCAAGGGCTGATCAACAGGTTTGTTTGTACCTCTTTCCCGTCCCAATATTTGTGACCCCTTCTTCATTCTTGTGTGGTAAGGTCACACTTGGAATACAGCATCCAGTTTTGGTCGCCACGATGTAGAAAAGATGTGGAGACTCTAGAAAGAGTGCAGAGAAGAGCAACAAAGAGGATTAGGGGACTGGAGGCTAAAACATATGAAGAACAGTTGCAGGAACTGGGTATGTCTAGTTTAATGAAAAGAAGGAGCAGGGGAGACATGATAGCAGTGTTCCAATATCTCAGGGGTTGCCACAAAGAAGAGCTATTCTCCAAAGCCCCTGAGAACTGAGGAGAAATTTCCTGAGAGTTAGAACAATGAATCAGTGGAACAGAAGTTGCCTCCAGAAGTTGTGAATGCCCCAACACTGGAAGTCTTTAAGAAGATGTTGGATAGCCATTTGTCTGAAGTGATGTAGGGTTTCCTGCCTAAGCAGGGGGTTGGACTAGAAGACCTCCAAGATCCCTTCCCTTCCAACTCTTATTCTATTCTATTCCATTCCACTCCGCTCTACTCTTTTCTATTATTCTATTCTATTCCATTCTATTCCACTCCACTCTACTCTTTTCTATTATTCTATTATATTCCATTCCATTCTACTCGATTCTATTCTACTCTACTCTTTTCTATTATTCTATTCTATTCTATTCCATTCCATTCCATTCCATTCCATTCCATTCCATTCCATTCCATTCCAAAGCATCCAGTGACGATAGACAGAACTAGAAAGGAATTTTAGGAATCTTAAAAGATTTTAGGAGGGACTTGCCTGCAGAGATAGCATAACTGACCCCCAAGCTATTAAAAGATTCAATTCTTGTTGCAACTGATAAGGTTTAGCTGTGAGTTTATGATGGAAATCTGGAGCAAGGGAGTTGCCAAACCACTTCCTTACGGTTACCGAAGTGAGGACATGCCCATGAAGTCATTTTGAGTCGAGTTTGACCTCAAGGAGACATTTCCATTTTATACAGGCCGCACAGTGAGAGGAAACTCATAAGTCACTGTCATGCTACACAATGCTTACTTACACTGCCCCTTCCCCCAGTGCAGTCAAAGGTAGACCTAACTCCATCTCCTGTGTGTTCCTCTTTAAACCTGTTTGCTCTGCCAGCTGATTAGTTTTCCCCTTACTGATGTTTGCATTTTCTTGCTATAGAAGCATTTTCCGAGGTCAGTTTTATTGCTTAGTTACTTGTCCACTGCAGTTCTAATGAAAGGAGAGGAGAAGGTCAGGCGGGAGAATCGGAATTAAAACATAAACTATTTCTGGCATCTATAATTAACGGCAATACAGGCAAACAGGTATGTAGTTCAAGACCCTTTCATGAATGTGTTAATTACCTTTCCAAGCTCAGGAACAATTGGGAGAAGAGGAATACGTCAATCTGTGAGGATGTCAGCTTTCCCAAGCTTTGGCCATGTTCAATGAGTTTCTCAGTTGTGTCCTTCCAGATCAGGAATGGCTGAAATCCACGACTCATTCACGCCTTTGTTATCTTCCAGGTAAAGGTAAACATATGTGATAGTCGTTCCCGACTCTAGGGGGCGGTGCTCATCTCCATTTCAAAGCCAAAGAGCTAGCGCTGTCTGAAGACATCTTGGTGGTCATGTGGCAGGCATGACTCAATGCCAATGGAGCACGGAACGCTGTTACCTTCACATCTAAGGTGGTTCCTATTTTTCTACTTGCATTTTTTAATGTACTTTCGAACTGCTAGGTGGGCAGAAGCTGGGACAAGTCACGGGAGCTCACTGCGTTACACGGCACTAGATTCGAACTGCCGAACTGCCGACCTTTCTGATCGGCATCTTAGCCACTGAGCCACCCTATCTTCCAGATAGATTACTGCATTTCAGTTTGTGTCGAGCTGTCCTTGATAATGGCTCAGAAACCGCAGCCGATCCATGTAACAGAATGTGGTGGCTGATTGACGTTTGCCAGTCCAGTAGACAACATCTGCTTCCAGGTGGCTTCTAGGTTCAAATCAAGGTGCTGATAGCCAACAATAAGGCCCATGCCTGTAAAACAGTTCTCAGCTACTGTAGAATCTGCTCACCTCACGCATCTACAGTGAGAGTACCACCCCAAAAGAGGTTTGCAACAGAAATAGCATTTAGACTTATGTAGTACCCTGTAATTTTGTAGGCATACAAAACCTTTGCCAGACCAATCCTCGAATACAGCTCGTCTGCCTGGAATCCACACTGTATATCAAACATTAATCCGATCGAGGGAGTCTAGAGGTATCTCACGAGAAGAGTCCTCCACTCGTCTGCTGACAATAGACTCTGTTACGCCCACAGGTTTGAAATTTTGGGCTTGAAAAATTGAACTATGCCGCCTACGGTCTGACCTAAGCGTAGTGCAAAAAATTGAGTGCAAAAAATTGTCTGCTATAACGTCCTACCTGTCAACGACTACTTCAGCTTCAGCCGCAATAATACACAGGCAAACAATAGATCCTGAACCAGTCCTATAAAATAAGACTTGGGAGTCAAGCTTCTTTGGACAAATCACTAACCCTATCTCTAACCTCAAACTTGTTTTTCTGAATCTCTGCTGCTTCTGATTCCTTGATTGACCTTTGGCATGGCGCAGAGGTGGGTGTCACATACTATAACAACCGGTTCGCCCAGCACCGGAAATGGGAGCACATGCGCATGTTTGCTTCGCTCGCGCGAGCGCCATCCACACATACATGCGGCATAAAAAAAACATGGCAATTTGCTCACGCGCGCCTTCCATGCATTCATATGGCGTCAAAAACACAGTGATATAGAAAGGGATTGTGCCCGGGGGAGGCCCACCTGCAGGTCGCAACTACCGGTTCATTCGAACCGGAAGCAGCCCGCCACTGGCATGGTATAATTACCGTATTTTTCAGAGTATAAGATGCATCTTTCCACCACCCCCCCCAAAAAAAGAGGGTGAAAATCTGGGTGCATCTTATACACTGAATACAGCCTGTTTTGGCCTCCCGAAACCCTGCCTCCATGCATCCCGTTTTTTGCAAAAATGGACGCGCAGAGGGTTGGGGAGGCCTGCAAAATGCTCCTGGGGGCTGGGGAGGGGGAAACAAGCGAAAAACAGCCTGTTTTTCGCTTGTTTTTGCCCTCTTCAGCCCCCAGGAGCACTCTACAAGCCTCCCAAAGCCTCTGCACACCCTGGATTTTTTTTTGCATAAAACGGGCCCGTTTTCATGAAAAAATGGGCCATTTTTTGCTCGTTTTTGCTCCCCCCCCGGAGCACTTTGCAGGCCTCTCAAACTCTCTGCATGCCCCGTGTTTTACAAAAAATAGGGTGTGCAGAGGGTTTGGGAGCCCTGCAAAGTGCTCCTGGGGGCTTGGGAGGGCAAAAACATATTTTCCAAATTTACCTCTTCAAAATCTTGGTGGGTTTTATACTCCAGTGCCTCGTATAGTCCGAAAAAGACGGTAGCTTTAATTTTTGGATCTTGGATTTGTCTGCTGAGAACTTTGGCATTCAAGTAAACCTGTTTACTTTGCTTGAGTGCTTGCATTCCTGTGTTCTGCTAGGATTTATAACTGCCATAAAGACTCGGATCAAAGTCTGATCTCCTCCCTTCCTTATTTCTAGTAGAGGAGCAAAGCAATCTTCCAATTTCCGGAACTATCTAAAACCATATAAGAATACATAGATAGCCTTAATAATAAATGAAAGCTTCGGCACTTAGAAACGTGGTTGCTTGCCAAGAGAAACAAAAAAAAAAAAAAATGCAGAAGTGCAGTGAGGCTGAAAATAGCCAAAATCAATTTCATGTTTACCTCCTGATAAGCAAGTATTTTATGACTGTATCCATCATCTTTTGTTTGGGACCTTTGTTGGGGGCGCAGGGGTTAGAATGCGGTATCGCAGGCTAATTCAACTCACTGCCAGCAGTTCGATCTTGACCGGCTCAAGGTTGACTCGGCCTTTTATCCTTCCGAAGTCAGTAAAATGGGGACCCAGATTATTGGGGGCAATACGCTGACTCTCTCAATCAGGGGCGTCAAACTCGTGGCCTGCGAACTGGATGGGTCCAGTGGCGTAGCGTGGGTTGTCAGCACCCGGGGCAAGTAATTTGCGCCCCCTAACCTGAGGGCGGCCCGACTGCAGCTGCCCCTTGCTCCGCATCAGTCAAGTGAGGCTCTCCATGCTGGCCTCCTGCCTTCCTCCTGAGGAGGAGCTCGACAGGGCAGCGGGAAAAGGCTCGACTGAAGGGAAGCAGGTGCCGCGGGGGTGGGAGGCGCACCGGGGGCTTCGGGAAGGCGCCGGCTCCCCGGGGCGCTCCAGGCGGAGCGGGAGGACGCTGTGGCGTTGCAGCCGCGGGCAGACGGAGCGCAGCGCCGCTCTCCTTCGGCTCCCGCGGGGGCGGCGCGGCGGGTCTTGGCGGCTCCGCTGGGAGGTAGGCGGTGCGCAGGAGGGGCCTGGGCGGGCCGGGGCCGGGGAGCTTAGTTCGCGGGCCAAGCCGGGCGCGGAAAGAGGCGGCCACAGTCCGGCAAAGGGCGGCGTGGGGCGAGTCAGGGCGCCCCCCCCAGATGTTGCGCCCGGTGCGGCCGGCACCCCCTGCACCCCCCACGCTACGCCACTGGATGGGTCACATGCTGGCTATGCCCACCCCGGTTTAGCGAAGGGGGAAGTAGTTGTGATACGTCACGTGAGGACATGTAATCCCAAATTTGACACCCCTGTTCTAAACTGCTTAGAGAGGGCTGTAAAGCACTATGAAGCGGTATATAAGTCTAAGTGCTATTGCTATCTCCATGGCTTTCTCTCAAACATCCAAAATGCCTGCTGTTTGACATTCAGCACATCTAGTGAAAACCCGACAAAATTAAGGTTCAGTAGGATGGAAGAACCCATAACAAGCCATAATGAGTCGAGTGATTAAAGCATAAGGCTAGGAACCAAGAGACGGTGAGTGCTAGTTCTCCTTTTGGCATGAAAGCCAACTGGGTGACTTGGGGTCAAATATCACAAGACAGTGACTTTTAGTCCTGCCTTAAGCATGAAAGCCGGCTAAGTGACTCAGAGCCAATCACCAGGAGACAGTGAGTTCTAGTCCCTCCTTAAGCATGAAAGCCAGCTAAGTGACTCAGCCAATCACCACGAGACGGTGAGTTCTAGTCCCGCCTTAAGCATGAAAGCCAGCTAAGTGACTCAGAGCCAATCACCAGGAAACAGTGAGTTCTAGTCCCTCCTTAAGCATGAAAGCCAGCTAAGTGACTCAGCCAATCACCACGAGACAGTGAGTTCCAGTCCTGCCTTAAGCATGAAAGCCAGCTAAGTGACTCAGCCAATCACCACAAGATGGTGAGTTCTAGTCCCGCCTTAAGCATGAAAGCCAGCTAAGTGACTCAGCCAATCACCACGAGACGGTGAGTTCCAGTCCTGCCTTAAGCATGAAAGCCAGCTAAGTGACTCAGCCAATCACCACAAGATGGTGAGTTCTAGTCCCACCTTAAGCATGAAAGCCAGCTAAGTGACTCAGCCAATCACCACAAGATGGTGAGTTCCAGTCCCGCGTTAAGCATGAAAGCCAGCTAAGTGACTCAGCCAATCACCACAAGATGGTGAGTTCTAGTCCCACCTTAAGCATGAAAGCCAGCTAAGTGACTCAGCCAATCACCACAAGACGGTGAGTTCCAGTCCCGCGTTAAGCATGAAAGCCAACTAAGTGACCCAGCCAATCACCACAAGATGGTTAGTTCTAGTCCCGCCTTAAGCATGAAAGCCAGCTAAGTGACTCAGCCAATCAGCATGAGACGGGGAGTTCTAGTCCCGCCTTAAGCATGAAAGCCAGCTAAGTGACTCAGGGTCAATCAATCAATTTAGTGTCAGATTTGCGATTAGCAGAAGGCAGAACCTTTCCTTTGTCCTTTGATTCGATCAAAAGAGGCTCAAGAGGAGGCCCAAAGAGACGCTCAGCCGAAAAGGGAGAAGAAGCGAGCCTCCATTTGGCTCCGGAATCCGCCTGCCATTGCTTCAACCACAAGAGGCATCGGGTGGACACAGAAGAGGCGATGGCCCTGGATGCGAAACGAGCTGCATCCAAGGAGGCATCCGCTGAATATTCCATCGTAGCTTTGAGCTTATTAATGTCCTGATGAGATGTAGTGTCAGAAGGTGGAAGTCTGTCCTGAAGCTGTTTAAGCCAACGAAGAGCCGCCCTGTTGAAAAAGGAAGCAGAAGAGGCTACCCTCGCCGCCCATGCTGAGGCCTGACGACCTTTGACCAAAGTTTGTTCAAACCTTTTGTCCTCCGGGCGGAGGGCATCCTCCTGAGCCACCGTGGCATCGTTAGGAAAAGAGAGAGCAACCATTGGAGGGTCTATGGATGGTACCTCCAACAACTTTGACAACTCAGGACCCATGTTATACAGCTGCTTGTCCAGGGAAGAGGCCCTGCCCCTGGAGACACCCACTGATTCTGGACTACCACCAGAAAGAGTTTCAGGGATGGGACAACGTCCTTCTCAACTGTAGGCCTGGAAAAAAAGAGGATCAGTAGTATCAGCTTTGTCCTGTTCCATACTGGAAGACGGTTTGGAGGCAGGGATGCCGGAAACCTTCTTTGCCTTGAAAAGAAGAGAGCAAAACAAGACAGGTTTAAACAGTCCCACCAATGTAGAAGGGGCAGGAGTTGGGTCCTCCTCATCATCAGAGAGGTCAGAGTCTCTAGAAACCTGTTCGTCCACCTCTAGAACAGAATTCTGGGAAAGAGAGTCAACAGGAGCTCCTTCTGTGAGGGAAGAGTGTCCCTTCTGCTTCCTGGACACTTTTGGAAGCCTTGGAAGTAGAGGCCACAGGAGCACGATATTGCAAGCCAACAGCAACGCCCCTCTCTATGGTTGCTGAGATGATATCAGCCGTATCAGAAGGGTAACAGGGCAATCCCCTGGGACTAGGTGAAACAACATCCCGCTCGGGAGTTAGGCTCCTCTCACTCACTGAGCCTTCTTCTACTGGGAAGCCAACCCCATCCTGAGGCTGAAGTGGGGAAGCAGGAGTGGAAATTATCCCGTCAATGTCAGCGGAAAACTCCTCAGGGGGATTTTGCTGCCTTGACGGAGGAACCAAGGGAAGCTGGACAATGGGCAAGAAAAACGAAATTCACAGGTACAGTATAGGTGGTACCTTGCTCAACATTAGTAACTGTGAGAGGGATCTTGGAGTCCTAGTGGACAACCATTTAAACAGGAGCCAGCCGTGTGCAGCAGCTGCCAAAAAAGCCAACACAGTTCTAGGTTGCATCAACAGAGGGAGAGAATCAAGATCACGTGAAGTGTTGATACCACTTTATAATGCCTTGGTAAGGCCACACTTGGAATACTGTATTCAGTTTTGGTCACCATGATGTAGAAAAGATGAGGAGACTCTAGAAAGAGTGCAGAGAAGAGCAACAAAGATGATTAGGGGACTGGAGGCTAAAACATATGAAGAACGGTTGCAGGAACTGGGTATGTCTAGTTTAATGACAAGAAGGACTAGGGGAGACATGATAGCAGTATCCTTATACTGTATCTCAGGGGTTGCCACAAAGAAGAGGGAGTCAAGCTATTCTCCAAAGCACCTGAGGGCAGAACAAGAAGCAATGGGTGGAAACTAATCAAGGAAAGAAGCAACCTAGAACTAAGGAGAAATTTCCTGACAGTTAGAATAATGAATCAGTGGAACAGCTTGCCTCCAGAAGTTGTGAATGCCCCAACACTGGAAGTCTTTAAGAAGATGTTGGATAACCATTTGTCTGAAGTGGTGTAGGGTTTCCTGCCTAGGCAGGGGGTTGGACTAGAAGACCTCCAAGGTCCCTTCCAACTCTGCTATTGTATTGTAATGGTGAGATTTGTTCCTGGCCTTGCGAGGACTGATGCTGGAGTCCCTCCTTCATTACTACGCGCCTGCTCCCGAGATAGACTGGGCCTGGACACCTTGGCGGGCCTGGAGACATCCTCCCCCACCAAAGAAACCCTCTTCTTGGAGCCTGACTCCTTGGGATTCGGAGGTGGTATAGTGGAAGGGGGAGAGCCACGAAGGGATGCAGGGGCATCCACATCTGAGGCATTGGCATCCATGGCACTCACGACCTTGTTGCCATGATTCAAAATGGCCACCGGGCCTGATTAGTGTCCAAAATGGCCGCCCAAGCTGTTTCCCGCCGAAATTGAGCTCAAGCTGGCCACCTGGAATCTTCGTGTCCTCTGAGGGACAAGAAATGCGAACCAGCAATGCCGGCTAGTTCACGCTGACCTCCTGGTCGGTTGAAGGCTGCTATGGCATTGGCGTGCTGAATCCTGACGGCAAAAGCCGGGGATCAAAGACAGCAATATTGATGGCTCAGGGCAGCAATTCCGGACTGTCTGAGGCTGCACGAGTTGATATTGGCGCCGGGCAGCTGCTGGAAAGTGCGAAGCGGCAATCTTACGATCAAACAGAGCCTTGAGACAGCGAGCAGCGCAGGAGGCAGGGAGAAGACCGCAAGGCATTGTGCGGTGAGAAAAGCAGTAACCGCGGCTGGAGGGATATACCCATGGGCCCAATTCTCCTCAGAGTAGCCGCAGAGGCTAGGGAACTAATCCCGACCTCAATCTCCCCCTCCAAGCTTCGATCAACAATTTGAGAAAAATTGAATTTGGAATAGCCAATATGTCAAATAAGAACCAATTTAAGGAAATTACTACAATTAATAACAAAAACCTATTGGAGAGATCACCAGACACAGCCTATCCAAGGAACGGACTGAGTCTAAGCTGGGAGGAGCTAGCACGGAGGGCGTGACTTATCAATTTGGTAGACCCAGTCCTATTTGACACTGGCTGGAATAACCCATGTCTGGATGATGTCTCCACCATCCCGAGAAGGGGCGTATCAGGTAAGTAACCAACGCCCAATCACCACTAGACGGTGAGTTCTAGTCCTGCCTTAGCATGAAAGCCGGCTAAGTGACTCAGGGCCAATCACCACAAGACCGTGAGTTCTGGTCCTGCCTTAGCCCCGAAAGCTGAGTGGCTGGGTTTGGACCAATCACCAGGAGACTATAAGTTCTAGTCCCCCCTTAGGCATGGAAGACGATTGGGTAACTTTGGACCAGCCTTTCTATCATTCCAGCCTACCTCTCAAGGTTGTTGTTTTGGGGAAAGTAGGAGTATTAGGTATGTTCACCACTGCCTGGAGATATTTATAAAAATAAAAACAGC
The DNA here is from genome assembly GCF_964273705.1 of Natrix helvetica. Taxonomy (NCBI): domain Eukaryota; kingdom Metazoa; phylum Chordata; class Lepidosauria; order Squamata; family Natricidae; genus Natrix; species Natrix helvetica. The sequence goes on along the minus strand of NC_138558.1, from coordinate 8,498,466 downwards.
AGAATATACATAAATAAATGAAGTTTTGCAAAGGACAACTAGCTTAAAGTTTGAAACGGATGCTAAAGCATTGGGTGTTATCCCTATCTGTCCTTTCAAAAGTTGTTTACAAATGGATCGGAAACTCAAGGCAGCAATGAGTGTGCCATTGAACTTAGTCAACACTTCAGTCAATAAACTGGCTAATTGATACTTAATTCCTCTCTCACCACAGGATAAAGGATGTGGATAAACCTAGACTAACCTGAACTTAGCAGAGGAAGAATGGAATGTTTTCTTTAAAGCAATGACATATTTAGATTAGCAGAGCATAATCTGACACTTAATTTGCATTTTTTTAAAAATCAGATTGAACTTTGCATGTTTTCGGATTGATAATTAAGAGCTGGGAAATACAGGTAGTCCTCGACTTACGAACACAAGTGAGGCCAACATTTCTGTTGCTAAGCAAGACATTGGTTAAGTGAGTTTTGGCCCATTTTATGAATCTTTCTTGCCATCGTTTTTTTTTAAGTTGTTATTTTTTAATTTTTTACAAGTATATCGAATTGTACCTGGGTGTCATACAGTAGATCAGAAAGGTTGGCAGTTCGGCAGTTCGAATCCCTAGCTCTGTGTAACAGAGTGAGCTCCCATTACTTGTCCCAGCGTCTTCCAACCTAGCAGTTCGAAAGCACGTAAAATATGCAAGTAGAAAAATAGGAATCACCTTTGTTGGGAAGGTAACAGCTTTCTGTGCACCTTCAGCATTTAGTCATGCCGGCCACATGACCACAGAGATGTCTTCAGACAGTGCTGGCTCTTCAGCTTTGAAACGGAGATGAGCACCGCCCCCTAGAGTCGGGAACGACTAGCACATATGTGCGAGGGGAACCTTTACCTTTTTATCCCACTTTTATTTGTATAGCCATCTGTTAATCCTGCCCTACCAAATCTCCCAGGGGAATTTAGAGTAGATGTTGGGAGCAGAGCACAAATGATCTTTAAAACTTGTTCTTCGGTTTTGTCCCAAATGATATGGATAAAGCCTCTTCAGAGTTGATTTAGCTTGTTACCTTTCCTTGGGCTTTATTGGAAGCGTGGAAAAGCAGAGAGTGTCAGGCCTGCAGTCATATTCCTTTTAGGATCTTTGGCCTGCCACACACTCTCTTCTTTTACTATGCTGTTTCATTAGTGGGGTAATTGGGAGGGGGAGTAGTAAGGAGTAGAATTGTAGAATGTGTTGTTGTCAAAATAAAACATTCCTTTCTAGAAGCCCAAGGTCATTCTTTGTCTCCGCACCTCTGCACCTGACCGGAACTAGATGAGTGGAAATGCCAGTGTGGCAGTGGAAGATTGGACCATGTGATGGACTTGTGGGTGTGGGGGCAAGATCTTGAACTTTCAACTGGGTGGAGAAACCCAGGAAGCTTTCAGATTCGGGTTTTCCACAGATGTGCCAACATGTTTCTCTTAATAAATTGGAAGTTTGAGGACAGTTCTGCCTTGGACTCTGATTTAATTTTGGATGATATTTGGAACGCTGACAGAGAGATTGCAAACCAGTGGAGATCTAATCATAAAATGAAGAGCGAGGCATTTGACAGCATCTCTTGGATGAAACTAATTGAAACCATGCCAGAACATCTCACTGTTCCATAGAGAATGTCAATAACATTTTTTAAAAAAATGAAATAGCATCCAGAACCAATGACCTTTCATTTAATTGATGAGAAATAGAGAAGAAAATGCAGTTGCCTGATGTTAGTGGGAACCATAGGTATAATTTGCAAACAGCAATGTTCTGGAATCTTAGCATCTTTAGAAGCCAATGTTTGAAATCCATCTAAAATCTACAATTGGGTACATCCAATCAGAAGTCCATCTACCTGAGTCCGAGGAAAGTTTTCCTGACACTCAAAGCAAACAATACTTAACCAAGTAAATTAGGATTTACACACCTTGCAATACCATCGTCTGTTTAACTATTGACTCAGCAATTTGCTGAATTCACATACAGTATCATTCTCAATCATAGCGCAGATATCTGCTAACTTAAAACCCCAAACAACCCACATAATTACTTAATGCGCTTCTTTTATGTATTTATTTAAAATACTTTTAATGCTTCCCATTAAAATCTTTAGAAGCAATTTACATTTAAAACAGCTGGTTGGAATGATTCATTAAAAACAGGTATTAAAACATTTAATAAGCTACAGAACAAGGAAAAAAATGAATATTCAAACAGCAGCAGCAATAAAAGAAACAATGCAAAGTTAAGCCTTGCAATAGGATTAATATATTGTTGCATATATTGTTGTCCTTGAGATTAAAATTTATATGCTGCTTAATTCCCAAGGAATATTTTTTTTCCTAGGATGGAAAAGGCAAATCTAATTAGAACCCACAATAGAAAACAGGTAAAAATATTTTTCTTCTATGGAATCCGGAGAATTTAAAAGAAGGAAAATGTCAGCATTTCAAATGCTCTTTTAGATAGATTAAATTAAATTTTGACCGTCGTCTAGTTGGCTTTTAGCAGAAATGAAAATTTGAGAGTCATCTTATCTATGAGTGATATCTTTTTCCTGGTATTTTGGTCCAAATTTTGAGGGTCAATTTATTGACAGATTAGACAATAACCCGGTATTGCCCGAGTATTTATTTATATGGGGAAAATGTCTGGACCAAAGGTAATTTCTAATGTTGGATTTTCCCCCTTACCAGAGGGAACCCCCTTGTGGAGTACTATGAAGCCGTTACCATGGCAACTCCACTGCACTGTACAGTAGAAGCCATTTTATGGCAGTACAGTAGGAGCCATTTGAAGGCACAACAGGCTGTATCTTAACAGAATACACACCCAGAGGGGTGTTAGGGTTGTCTTACCCCCACAGTATTTGTTTCCAGAGAGTAAGTCATCTGTGTACCAAGTTTGGTTGAAATTGCTCAAGGCGTTCCAGAGTTATCCTGGAACACACACACACACACACACACACACACACACACACACACAGAGCCATTTTTATAAATATAGAAGAAAGAAGAAGGTGCACTTATCCGTGAGTATATACAATAGCTTTTTCCTGAAATATGTCACTGATGTAGTCTGAAGCACCAAAGGAAAGATTTCTTTTTAATGGGAAATCTACTTTTTCACCAATACAGTCTGTACCAGTAGTCTTTGACTTATGACCAACATTTCTGTTGCTAAGACTCTAGAAAGAGTGCAGAGAAGAGCAACAAAGAGGATTAGGGGACTGGAGGCTAAAACATATGAGGAACATTTGCAGGAACTGGATGTGTCTGGTTTAATGAAAAGAAGGACTAGGGGAGACATGATAGCAGTCTTCCAATATCTCAGGGGTTGCCACAAAGAAGAGGGAGTCAAGCTATTCTCCAAGGCACCTGAGGGTAGAACAAGAAGCAATGGGTGGAAACTAATCAAGGAGAGAAGCAACTTAGAACTGAGGAGGAATTTCCTCACAGTGAGAACAATGAATCAGTGGAACAGAAGTTGCCTCCAGAAGTTGTGAATGCCCCAACACTGGAAGTCTTTAAGAAGATGTTGGATAGCTATTTGTCTGAAATGGTATAGGGTTTCCTGCCTAGGCAGGGGGTTGGACTAGAAGACCTCCAAGGTCCCTTCCAACTCTGCTATTGTATTGTATTGTATTGTATTGTATTGTATTGTATTGTATTGTATTGTATTGTATTGTAAGCAAATCATTTCTTAAGTGAATTCTGCCCCCCTTTATGACTTTTCTTGCCACAATTGTTAAGTGAATCACAGCAGCTGTTTTAAGTTAATAACAGGGTGATTAAGTGAACCTGGCTTCCCCATTGATTTTTGCTTCTCTGAAGGTCGCAAAAGGAGAGCACGTGACCCAGGGACCTTGAGACCGTCATAAGTATGGACCAGTTGCCAAGCATCTGAATTTTGATCACGTGACTGTGGGGATGCTACCCTGGTCATAAGCGTGGGAAAAAAATAACCATAAGTCACTTTTTTCAGGGATGTTGTAACTTCGAGCGGTCGCTAAATGAATTGTTGCAAGTTGAGGACGACCTGTGCTGGGAAGATGCTTTGAGGCGGGGAGAACTCTGTACGCGAGTAATTTCCACGATATAATTCTCCATCAAGATCTGCCGAATGACTCCCTGAGCTGTTCAAATTTGACACGCTTTGCTAAATACGCCCCAAGCCGCCTTTGAGATGTTCACCATTAAGCCAGGTGGCACTTGCTAATATTTACCCAGACACGTTCAAGAACATTTTGTAAGCATTTGCAATCTGCTTTATGATGCACAAATTCCAAAAGAGCTGAAAAGCAAATGTAAAAAAAAAAAAAACAGTATTTAAAACAGAACAGCTCCTATAAATTGTATCTGAGGCTGTCTAGGGGGAAAAATTGCATCACAGGTCTATAAGAATGCAACGAAGGCCACAAATAATCTTTCTACAATTTGTATTCCACATAAAAATATATTTGTTGCTTTTAAAAATCTGGTATATGCTGGGATAGAGTCCCTTCATTATTATTATTATTATTATTTGGTTAATCTTTGGTGAGATTCACAGCCTTTGGGGCTAGTTGGTAGCTCAACATCTCGAGTCCTAACCAAGGACCTAGGAACTGTTAAGGTAATGTCGGAGGATTTAAGTTGTTCCAAGTATTATTATTATTATACGATTGTATCACAGCGGCCAGTTGATTCGCCGGATTTGGCATTGATTACTAGTCGGGCCCCACCCAGGGGCCTAGGACGTCGTAACGTATTTTCGTAATATACGTGCAGATCCAAGCAGTGCAGCTTTTTGCATTTGACTGATGGTGATTTTGTCAAGTTTTAACTGTTTTAAATGTAATTCCAGTGCTTTTGGAATAGCACCCAGTGTGCCGATTACCACTGGAATTACCACTGCTGGTTTGTGCCATAATCGTTGGATTTCAATTTTTAAGTCCTGGTATTTCGCGACTTTTTCATGTTCCTTCTCCTCAACTCTGCTATCACCTGGTATTGCGATGTCTATGATTGTAACCTTCTTTTTCTCAACCAGTGTGATGTCTGGTGTGTTATGCGCTAGTACTTTGTCTGTTTGTATACGAAAATCCCACAGGATCTTGACCATCTGATTTTCGGTGACTTTTTCAGGCTTATGTTCCCATCAGTTTGTTGTTGTTTTAATATTATAATTTTTGCACAAATTCCAGTGGATCATTTGTGCTACTGAATTGTGCCGCAATTTATAATCAGTCTGCACGATTTTTTTACAGCAGCTGAGTATGTGGTCAACAGTTTCATCAACTTCTTTGCAGAGTCTGCATTTGGCATCATCAGAGGATTTTTCGATTTTGGCCTTAATGGCATTTGTTCGGATAGCTTGCTCTTGCGCAGCCAGGATTAGTGACTCTGTTTCTTTCTTTAATGTACCTGTTGTTAACAATAACCAAGTTTTTTCATTGTCCACTTTATCTTTTATTTTTTCCAGAAATTGACCATGTAATGCTTTGTTCTGCCAAGTCTCCATTCTTGATTTTATCACATCTTTTCTGTATTCTTGTTTCGTCTGTTGGGCCTTCAGTAGATTTTTGTTCTTTACTTCGATTAATAGATGTTCTTGACTTTCTTTTAAATAATCAGCCAGTGCATGTTTTTCTTCTTCAACTATTATTATTATTATTATTATTATTATTATTATTATTATTATTATTATTATTATTATTATTATTATTATTATTATTATTATTATTATTACTATTACTATTACTATTATTACTATTATTACTGCTATTATTACTATTGTTACTATTACTATTATTATTATTACATCAACAGAATTGTATCACAGCGGCCAGTTGTTTCGCCGGATTTGGCATTAATTACTAGTCGGGCCCCACCCAGGGGCCTAGGACGTCGTAACGTATTTTCGTAATATGTGTGCGGATCCAAGCAGTGCAGCTTTTTGCATTTGACTGATGGTGATTTTGTCAATTTTTAACTGTTTTAATAAGGTGACCAACTTTTTTACAATGAAAAGGAGGACAAATAAATTGGAAAAAATATATCGTAAATAAAAGAAATATTTTATTCATTGCAACAATAATACACTAAAATATGATATATGCATAATAAAACATTTGCAACATTTTATATTGTAATTATGCTTACATGCCTGTTAATTATTATTTAAACAAATACTTTTCCAATGAATTAATATTTTTTGTCAATGTATCATCTTCTAACAATATATTGGAAATATCTGAACAAGAAATATCCTTCATATTGAATTTTACGGCAAGTGCTGCAGCTAGAATATCAACATTCAATCTCGATTTCTCACTTGTCGAAAAATCATTGGTAATTGAAAAAAACTTGTTCAACTACTGCATTAGTTCCAGGCCAGCACAATGTAAATTGAACAAGTATAAATAAATGTTCACATGGAATATGTTCATTTTTGAAATGGCTGAAAATATCCACCCATCTTTTATCAATTTCAACATGTTGATTTTCCCATTGTATTAATTTTTCAGAATTTAAATATACATTCAGTCTTCTAATTTCTTCAAAGAGACAATTGTCATCTATTTTAATGTCAAGCATTTCTTTAGATAAAAATTCAACACAAGATTCAATATCTGTTTAATGTACTTGCGATGAAGTAAAAAAAAACACCATTAAAAACTGTTTAATAAAACGTGAATTGTACTTATCTCTGTATAATTGAATATTCACTGAGAAAGAAATAATTACCGTAAGTCATTCAATTGCCGATGTGCCGTGAGTCTACTGCGTGCGTATGTGCCGTGTTGTGTTTCGGTAAGAAGTAAACAAAGCCACTTGCACGCGGCGCTCTCTCTCAAGGTCTCCCGTGCGGAGCGCATGTGTCTCATAATCGCGTCTTATACTGCACTATACCGAGTCTTGACGAATTGTCATGTCAAATACAAATATGTCACATAACGCGGAACAGATTAGCCTTCAAATATCGAAAAGGAGGACATGTAGGAGGACACTTTTCAAGGGAGGACAGAACTTACAAAAGAAGGACGGTCCTCCCTAAAGGAGGACGGTTGGTCACCTTAGTTTTAAATGTAATTCCAGTGCTTTTGGAATAGCACCCAGTGTGCCGATTACCACTGGAATTACCACTGCTGGTTTGTGCCATAATCGTTGAATTTCGATTTTTAAGTCCTGGTATTTCGCGATTTTTTCATATTCCTTCTCGGCGACCCTGCTATCACCTGGTATTGCGATGTCTATGATTGTAACCTTATTTTTCTCAACCAGTGTGATGTCTGGTGTATTATGCGCCAGTATTTTATCCGTTTGCATGCGAAAATCCCACAAAATCTTGACCATCTGACCCTCGACAACTTTTTCAGGCTTATGTTCCGACCAGTTTGTTGCTGTTTTAATATTATAATTTTTGCACAAACTCCAGTGGATCATTTGTGCCACTGAATTGTGCCGCATTTTATAGTCAGTCTGCGCGATTTTTTTTACAGCAGCTGAGTATGTGGTCAACAGTTTCATCAGCCTCTTTGCAAAGTCTACATTTGGCATCATCAGAGGATTTTTCAATTTTGGCCTTAATGGCATTTGTGCGGATAGCTTGTTCTTGCGCAGCCAGGATTAGTGACTCTGTTTCTTTCTTTAATGTACCTGTTGTTGTTGTTGTTGTTGTTGTTATCAGCAGCAGCAGCAGCAGCAGCATCATTATTATTTTATTGTATTGAATTTGTAGGTTACTTTTTGACTTCGTTATTACTTGCAACTGTTAAGAACGATGGAAACATTATTTCAGGAAAGATCTGATAACAGATGATGTAGAGGTGAATGTGATACAAGCTGCTACCTTTCTTGCTTGGTGCATTTCTAAGCATTTTGCACATGTATGTTTGTAGTATCAAAGGCCATGAGATAAGCTTGCCATTTGCAAAGAAATGGAGGGGAAAGGTTGAAAAAGTCAGGTCTCCAGGTGAGAAATGGCTGCAACAAGCAAGCTTTTTATTTGAGAGAGAAAGAAATGAAGAGGTGAACTGAACTGATCAAAGATAGGGAGAATTAGAAAACAATGCTACCATCTTAATCCCAAAGGTTCTTTTTTTTTTTCAAGAGGCCACTGGACTATCTGTTTTTTTTCCTTGAAGACGTTTTGCTTCTCATCCAAGAAGCAGAGTGGGTGGTAGAGAATGGAAGGATTTATACTCCTTGCAGACAGCTGGGAATTTGCATTTTTCTTTTTTGCAAGCTAAGACAATGGAACAGGCTTAGCAGAATCTGATAAGTGAAGCTGTAAGAAGACTGCACCTCACAAGCTGTCAATCATCAGCCCTTTCTTTCAGTAGCAAGGGATGCAGTGTCTCAGTAGCTAAGACACTGAAACTTGTCGATCAGAAAGGTTGACAGTTTGGCAGTTGGAATCCCTACCGCCGCGTAACAGAGTGAGCTCCTGTTACTTGTCCCAGCTTCTGCCAACCTAGCAGTTTGAAAGCACGTGAAAATGCAAGTAGAAAAATAGGAACCACCTTTGGTGGGAAGGTAACAGCGTTCCATGCGCCTTGGGCATCTACTCATGCCAGCCACATGACCACGGAGACATCTTCGGACAGCGCTGGCTCTTCGGCTTTGAAACGGAGGTGAGCACCGCCCCCTAGAGTCAGAAACGACTAGCATACATGTGCGGGGAAAACTTTACCTTTACTTTTCCCTTTCAGCAGCAATAAATGTACAAAAATTCAAAATGATAAATAAAGCAAAGTTAATTCAGAGAGTTAATCCATCTCTCTGCACAGTCACAGATTCCTTCTTGGGGGGAAAGACACAAAGTAAATGAGGCAGCTGTTAAGTGAGTTCCACCTCATTTTTACGACCTTTTTGCCATAGTTGTTAAGTGAATCACAGCAATTCTTATGTGATTCAGTAACCACTTAAAGGGTTAAGTTTGCTTGTCAGAAGTACATGCCAGTTGCCAAGCACCTGAATTTTGATCCTGTGACCACGGGGATTCTGCAGTGGTCGTAAGTATGAAAACTGGTCAATCCACCCATGGAAGAGAAGTTGCCTTCAGAAGTTGTGGGAGCTTCATCACTGGAAGCCCTCAAGAAGAGACTGGACTGCCATCTGTCAGAAATGGTGTAGGTTCTCCTGCTTGGGTGGGCGGGGGGCTGGACTAGATGACCTAAAAGGTCCCTTCCAACTCTCTTATTCTACAACTCTCCTATTTAAGCACAAACTGACCACATTAAGGAAGAATTTTATGGTGTCTTTTTTGGTGCCATCTGAAAGCCGTGAGCCGTAGCCTTACTAACCCCATCAAACTCACAACATCTCTACCGCTAGGCCTCGATGGGTGTGGCTAACGAATCTCACAAAATGGTCGCCATATTTGAATTCCCTCCGGAATTTGAATTCCCTCCGGAAGGCCGCAAATCAGCTGGCCATTGATGTGCCAGCCAATATGGCTCATCAGTTCGCCATCACGGGGCTATTTCTATGGCAAAGATGATAACTGTTTGCAATTATTAGTGGAAATAGGTTAATGAAAAGTTTTAAACAGAAATGTTTTGTAATAATGTGTGAGAAAGACCCTGGAGCGAAGACATGCTGGCTAGGGAACAATCAGATAAGGGAGGGCGCAGTCTGCAGCTGTATAATAGGTGGAGAAAGAGAGTGAAAAGAAGAGAAACGCCCTAATTTCTCAGGCTGCAAAAAAGACACTGGGAAATTTGTACTCAACGACTTGCACTTACAATACTATAGCAGCGTTGGAAGGGACCTTGGAGGTCTTCTAGTCCAACCCCCTGCCTAGGCAGGAAACCCTATACCGTTTCAGACAAATGGTTATCCAACATCTTCTTAAAGACTTCCAGTGTTGGGGCATTCAGAACTTCTGGAGGCAAGCTGTTCCACTGATTCATTGTTCTGTCAGGAAATTTCTCCTCAGTTCTAAGTTGCTTCTCTCCTTGATTAGTTTCCACCCATTGCTTCTTGTCCTACCCTCAGGTGCCTTGGAGAATAGTTTGACTCCCTCTTCTTTGTGGCAACCCCTGAGATATTGGAAGACTGCTATCATGTCTCCCCTAGTCCTTCTTTCTCTTAAACTAGACATACCCAGTTCCTGCAACCGTTCTTCATATGTTTTATTCTCCAGTCCCCTAATCATCTTTGTTGCTCTTCTCTGCACTCTTTCTAGAGTCTCCACATCTTTTTTACATCATGGCGACCAGAACTGAATGCAGTATTCCAAGTGTGGCCTTACCAAGGCATTATAAAGGGGTATTAACCCTTCACGTGATCTTGATTCCATCCCTCTGTAGTATTACAATAGAGTACAGGTAGTTCTCGACTTACAACAGTTTGTTTTAGTGACCGTTCCAAGTTGCAACGGCACTGAAAAATGTGACTTACAACCGCTTTTCGCACTTACAACTGTTGCAGCATCTCCATGGCCACATGATCAAAATTAGGACACTTGGCAACTGACTCACATTTATGACGGCTGCTATGACACGGGATCACATGATCCATTATTGCGACCTTCTGTCAAGCAAAGTCAATGGGGCTGCCAGATTCATTTAATAACCGTGTTACTAAATTAACAACTGTAGCGATTCACTTAACCACTGTGGCAAGAAAGGTCGTAAAATGGGGGTGGCGGTGGGGAAATCACTTAACAAACGTCTCACTTAGCAACAAAAATTTGGGGCTCAGTTGTGGTCGTAAGTCGGGTAGTATTAACTCATCTAGGCATGTTTCTTTTCTGGTCTGCCTAGGAAAGCTGAGGGTTTATATGTACATTATGTAAAAGAGAGTGACTTATGACCATTTTTCACACTTGTGGCCGTTGCAGCATCCCCCATGGTCACGTGATCAGAATGTGGGCAACTGACTCATACTTATGATGGCTGCAGTGTCCCAGGGTCATGTGATCCCCTTTTGCAACCTTCTGACTAACAAAGTCAGTGAGAAAATCAGATTCGCTTAGCAACCGCCTTACTAACTTAACAACTGTAGTGATTTGCTTAACGACGACGGCCAGAAAGGTCGTAAAATGGGGCAGAACTCAAGTAACAACTGTCTCACTTAGAAATTTTGGGCTCAATTGTGATAGATAAGTTGAGGACTACTTTACTTTCCCCTTCATATAAGTCTGCACGTTTTATGCTTGTGAATTTTCCTCTGTTTCCTCCTTCTCTTTCTTCTTTCTGCCTGTTCCCAGTGCGCCATCTGCTGGCTGCAAGAAGTTATTAATTTATATTAACAACCGCAAGCAATTCACGGGAAGAGTCTCCTGATTCTATAAATTTACTGTGCCAGAGCTGCAAAAATCTGAATGACAGCAAAGGATTAGCGCTTTGGTTCCCATCTAAATCTCTATGGAGATTCTCTGACACCCAGGTGATGGTTGTCCCAAAGGTGCTTTTTTCCCCAAGAGGCATCTAACTGGACTTTCTGGTTTTTCTTTGGAGACGTTTCGCATATCATCCAAGAAGCTTCTTCGGATCTGATTGAATGGTGGGAATGGAAGGATATATACTCCTTGCAGACAGCTGGTCCTTTGCATTTCTTTACAGAGTCATTGAGGCCACCTGGAGGGTTCTGTTTGCCCAGGGTTTTTTTTTTTTTTTGAGGTCCGATTATATGTGTAGACTTTGACTGGTTGCACATGGGAATAATGTTGATAATGATGATGATGATGATGATGATTTTTTAGTGGGCTTTAGTAGGGAAGAAGCAGACCAGCATAGATACAACAGCATTTATTGACCCAAACTGGAACTGTGGAAGAGCAGGCAAATGCCTGTAATTTATACTCAGGGCTCACAGGGACTTAACCAATCATAATCTTTGAAACAGCTCACCCAAATATGAATGTTCTACGTTTCCCTCCAAAACAGTTGGAGTTAACAGTTAGGGTCATCTAAAGGTTAGTTTCACTTTAGCAGAGTTAACAGGGTCATCTAAAGGTTAGTTTCACTTTAGCAGAGTTAACAGTTAGGATCATCTAAAGGTTAGTTTCACTTTAGCAGTTAACAATTAGGGTCATTGAAAGGTTAGCTTCACTTTAGCAGAGTTAACAATTAGGGTCATTGAAAGGTTAGCTTCACCTTAGCAGAGTTAACAGTTAAGGTCATTGAAAGGTTAGCTTCACCTTAGCAGAGTTAACAGGGTCATCTAAAGGTTAGCTTCACTTTAGCAGAGTTAACAATTAGGGTCATTGAAAGGTTAGCTTCACTTTAGCAGAGTTAACAGTTAGGGTCATTGAAAGGTTAGCTTCACTTTAGCAGGGCCTAACACAACTATATATATTCAATACACAACAACAACAACAATGATGATGATGATGACGACAACTTCTATTCAATCAAGTCAGACTCTCGGTGCTTCTATGGGCCATGTACAATGGACCCCATCTTCCAATCTTGCACTGCTTCTCTGAATTATTCTATGTTCTGGCTGGCGTCAGCTTTGACGGTGTCCATCCACTGTGTTATTTGATGGCCTGGTTTCCTTTTCCCGCTAACTCTTAAGTTGAGGTAGATCTCAACTTAAAACCACAAATTGAGCCCAACATTTATGTTCCTGAGACATTGCTCGGACATTTGTTAATTGAGTTTTGCCTCATTTCACGACCTTTCCCTGCAAAAGATGTTAAGGGATTGTGGTTGTGTTGTTAGTAATGCAGTTGTTAAGTGAATCAGCTTCCCCCAATGACTTGGTTCGTCAGAAGGTCGCAAAGGGGATCACGTGACCCGGGGACACTGCAACCGTCACAAATATGAGACAGTTTGTTAAACCGGCAGGATGCCACCACTGCAATTACCATCTTGTTAAAACAATTATTAGGACAAACACAGACACAGGAACTAATCAGATTTCCCAACTTCATTTCTTTTCAACAGAGATAAACTCTTTTGCCTTCCAAACATAGCCAAACGAAGAGAAGTTATCCCATCAATAGATATAGAATTAAAACGTCACCAAATAGAGGATTTAATTATCAAAAGCATGTGTTAAAACTGAAAGGCTCAGAAAGAATATATAAACTCATGTTTGGATCAGTGTTGAAATTCCATTTTTTTTACTAATGGTTCTGTGGGTGTGGCTTGGTGGGCATGGTGTGGCTTGGTGGGCATGGCTTGGTGGGCGTGGCTTGGTGGGCATGGCAGGTGAAGGATACTGCAACATCTCCATTCCCACCCCACTCTGAGGCCAGCCAGAGATGGCATTTGCCAGTTCTCCGAACTACTCAAAATTTCTGCTACCAATTCTCTGAACTACTCAAAATTTCCGCTATCGGTTCTCTGAACTACTCAAAATTTCTGCTACCAATTCTCTGAACTACTCAAAATTTCCGCTATCGGTTCTCTGAACTACTCAAAATTTCTGCTACCAATTCTCTGAACTACTCAAAATTTCCGCTATCGGTTCTCCGAACTACTCAAAATTTCTGCTACCAATTCTCTGAACTACTCAAAATTTCCGCTATCGGTTCTCTGAACTACTCAAAATTTCCGCTATCGGTTCTCTGAATTACTCAAAATTTTTGCTACCGGTTCTCCAAACTGCTCAAAATTTCTGCTACCGGTTCTCTGAACTATTCAAAATTTCCGCTATCGGTTCTCTGAATTACTCAAAATTTTCACTACCGGTTCTCCACACTGCTCAAAATTTCTGCTACCGGTTCTCTGAACTATTCAAAATTTCCCCTACCAGTTAGTACAATACAATACAATAGTAGAGTTGGAAGGGACCTTGGAGGCCTTCTAGTCCAACCCCCTGCCTAGGCAGGAAACCCTATACTGTTTCAGGCAAATGGCTATCCAACATCTTCTTAAAGACTTCCAGTGTTGGGGCATTCACAACTTCTGGAGGCAAGCTGTTCCACTGATGAATTGTTCTAACTGTCAGGAAGTTTCTCCTCAGTTCTAAGTTGCTTCTCTCCTTGATTAGTTTCCACCCATTGCTTCTTGTTCTACCCTCAGGTGCCTTGGAGAATAGTTTGACTCCCTCTTCTTTGTGGCAACCCCTGAGATATTGGAACACTGCTATAAATGTCTCCCCTAGTCCTTCTTTCTTTCAAGTTTCAAGAACTTTCAAGTTCTCCAGAACCTGCTGGATTTCACCCCTAGTTTGGTTGTCAATCACCCTAGCTAGCAAAGAAACTTTGCTGAATGTCGCTCGTCTTGGTTTCTTGCCATTAAAAGACTTCTTTCTGACAGCTCTGCTTCGCTATTCCATTTATTCTTCAAAGCGTTGTTTCCCGGCTCGAAGCATCTTCATCGGGAGACACTTTCCTCCCAACAGCGTGGAATCCCCAAAGGTGATTCTCAGCCGGTTATGAATTGACGGAAGCAGATCAGGAATGCGAACAAGAGTCAGACTTGTTCAAATCTGTCTCGAGGCGAAACATTAATTCTGACTGTGGGGGAACTTTGCGCAACTGTGCAAGCCGCAGGTTGTGGTGAATCACAGTTAAGTTCAATATTGGTTGAATTTGTAACCTGTTTGTACTCTGAGTTTTTAAATAGAATACTCTAAAGCAGCAAAACGGTTCGTCAGAACACACAAAAATATCCATTATGGCAGGGGTGTCCAAACTTGGCAACTTTAAGACTTGTGGACTTCAACTCCCAGAATTCCCCAGCTGGGGAATTCTGGGAGTTGAAGTCCACAAGTCTTAAAGTTGCCAAGTTTGGACACCCCTGCATTATGGAGTACTCAAAAGTTTGTTTTTCATTTAGTTGGTTGATGGATTCTGTGTGCTACAGTTGCAGTAGCAGAAGTAATCTCTCTCTCTCTCTCTTTCCTTCCTCCCTTCTTTCCTCCCTTCCTGTCTTCTTCTTCTTCTCCCTCCTCCCCCTCCTTTCTTTCTCTCTCTCTACCTTCTGTCTTTCCTTCCTTCCTTCCTTCCTCCATTCCCTTCTTCTTCCTCCTCCTTTCTCCCCCCCTCTCTCTCCCTCCCTCCCTCCCTTTCTCCCTCCCTCTCTCTCTTTCTCTTTCTTCCCCTGAGACATTTCCGAGACGCTTGTTAATTGAATTTTGACCCATTTTACAACCTTCCCTGCAAAGACGTCAACTGGAACACTGCGGTTGTTAAGTTAATAGCACAGTTGTTAAGTGAATCTGGCTTCCCCATTGACTTTGTTAGTTAGAAAGTCGCAAAAGGAGATCACGTGACCCCGGGACAGTACAACTGTCATAAATATATGCCAGTTGCCAAGCGTCTGAATTTTGATCACATGACTAGGGAGGGGGGGTATGTTGCAATGGTCGTAAGCGTGAAAAATGTTCAAAAGTCACTTTTTTTCAATGCCATTATAACTTCAAACGGCCACTAAATGAACTGTAAGTCAAAGACTACCCGTAATTGCTTTCTCCAGTGAGTTTCCCCCCCACATGACATGGTCAAAGTGAAAAGCAGTTTCGTGAAGTTGCTGATTTCAAGAAACATCTTTCCAGAGGGACAGAAGATCAACAGATAAATAATTTGTCCCCAGGAAAGGCAGGAGGAAGAAATTAGATTAGGCCACGGTTTATATCTCTAGGAGCATGTGTCCAAAACATTAAACATGATTTATTAGGTAATTAACTAAGTTGGGAGAATACAAATTCTCAGAAGGCCGGTCTTGTATGCCTGAGATGAGCAAATAACTATTTCTGCAAATGTTTTTGTTATAGTGGGGTTTGAGAATCTATCTATATAAAACGGATGTGTTTGTGTGTGTGTATGTATGTTCCAGCAATACGCTGAAACGCATAGAGTTATTTCAATCAAACTTGGTACACAGATGACTTACTCTCTGGAAACAAATATTGTGGGGGTAGGACACCCCCAACACCCCTTGGGGGGTGTTCTGTTAAGATACAGCCTGTTGTGCCTTAAAATGGCTCCTACTGTACTGCCGTAAAATGGTTTCTACTGTACAGTGCAGTAGAGTTGCCATGGTAATGACTTCACAGTACTCCACAAGGGGACTCCCTCTGGTAAGGGGGGAAAATCCAATATTAGAAATTACGCTTCTGGGGGGCACAGGAAAACGTTTATTCTTTCCTCCCCTTCCCCCTCGTCTTCCTTTTCTTCTCCTTTTCTCTTCTCCTACTTTTCTCCTCCTCTTCCTCTTCTTCTTCTTCTTCTCCTCCTCCTTCTCTTTCTTTTCTCCTTTTCTCTTCTCCTCCTTTTCTCCTTTTCTCCTCCTCCTCCTCATCTCCTCTTTCTTTTATTCTCCTTTTCTCTTCTCTTCCTTTTCTCCTCCTCCTCCTCCTCTCTTTTCTTCTCCTTTTCTCTTTTTCTCCTCCTCTTCTTCCTCCTCCTCCGTCCTCTGCTAGATTTCTACGCACAAAATTTCTGAAACTCTCAGCATTATGCTCCTCCGGCATTAATACCAAGGGTAAGAATAATAGTTACTGTCAGCTTTCAAAATCTCATCCGGGGAATAATAAAGAAATCCTTTTAAGGAAGGCTGGCCAAGGGGCCACCAATATTCCCTGCCCTACCCCCTCAAAAAACCCCACACCGTTAGAAACGGGTGTTAGCAGCTGCTTCAGTTCGTCAGCCCCTTCTCCCCACCTCATCACCTGCTTCCATTTCTGATTATCTGACCCTACCCCCCCCCATTCATTCTTCGGTGTCACGTGATGCTCTTTCCTTCAGCTATTTAAAGGACGACAGGAACTTCGATTAAGCCACAGCACTGAGACTGGAGTTAAGTACTGTACCAACTTGGAATTGGACAAGGCGGCACCACCATGAGTAAATGTGTAAGTCTGGGGTCTTTGTTCTTTTTAATCAAAATTTCCAGCAAAGGCTTGCAAGATGTAGAATCGGTCTCTTGGAGAGGAATTGGTGGGTTGTTGATTGACAGCCACAACTGTGGCTTTTCCTCTTTCTGGATATCGCTTGAGGGACAGCCGCGTTAATCTTTTGCAGCAAAAAAATTACATTTTAAAAAGTTCCACTTTAAAAATTGTTTATTTTGGCATTGGGTTTCCACTCCCTTAAATATGTTTGGATGTTTCTCTTAATTGTTTCTATTGTGTTGTATTGTTGTTGCTGTTATTTTGATATAAAACCCCCATACTTTGTGCTTACTGATCGGGCTGCCTTCTTTTATTAATATTGAGTTTTATCAATATGCAGACTTTTTTTCAACAAGAAACATCTTGAGCATACTGTACATCTTATGCACATGCGATTAAATGGATGCTTGATACGTGCATATTTATTTTGGTGATTCGCGCTCAAACTGAAGATAGAAGTTAAAATAATTTTAAATTATTGTTGGAGAAACTTTTTCTTTCCTTGCCAAAAAAATAATAATTAGTAAACTTTGACTTGGAAAGAAGACGTTCTAAATTCATCCTTTAATCTGGATTATATAGATGGCCTTTTTTATTGTAATATTCACAGCATTAATCAGCCATTCTGTGACCAAGTCCTAAATATTTCCATCATTTAAGCTGTCCGGTCATCTTGATTCAGTTGAAAGACAAGATGTTTTTAAAATTTATTTTAAAGAAGAGAATTCTAGAGAAATGGTCCTGCGTGGAGTGAAGCGTTGGCTTTTCTTTTGTTATGCAGAGATCAAGGGAGTGTGTGTGTGTGTACGAATGCCATATTCTTCATTATAAAGCACTCTTTTTTTCTGAATCTATATTCTGTTTAGTTATCTCTTCCAGCCAATTATGTAATTTCTCCCAATATTTTCTTGCTTTGCTGCACCTCCACCACATGTGGTAGTATGTGCCTGGGGACTGATTACATTTCCAGCATTTTGTAGACAGGTTGCTAAACATTTTTGCCAGTCTTGCTGGGGGTAAGTGCCACCTGTAGAACATAGATTTGTATAGATTTTCTTTATACGCCAAGGCCATAGTCAATTTATAATTCCTATCCCATAATTTCTGCCATTTCTCGAATTCAATGTTATGACCAACATTTCTTGCCCATGCGATCATTGGTTCTTTAACCTGTTCCTCTTCCATTTTAAATGTCAATAAGTAGTTATGCATTTTATCAATTTTTCATCCGTCCCTATCAGAATCTTGTCAAGGGCTGTTGTTTCCTTGTTTGTCTCCCGTGTTTTAACGTCTTTCTTATAACTTGATTGCACTGCTCTATATTTGGGAAAAAAGTAAAACACAACACTACATGAAAATACCAGTCTGGCTTTCCACAATGGGAGGATCAATACACCCAAACCTCATTCATTTTGAAAAAAAAAAAGTATTCTACAAAGATATTTTAAATGGAAAATGGCGATTTGAAAACTAGACAACAATGACAGAATCAAAGGGTGAAGTTACTGTATTTTTCGGAGTATAAGACACATCTTTTTCCCCCTTAAAAGAGGGTGAAAATTTGCGTGCGTCTTGTACACTGAATGCAGCCCCCAACCCTTTGGCCTCTGCCTCCCAGCAATTTACCTCCTTGCAGCACAGGGGGCTTGCAGAGGATTCAATAAGCCATAGCAATCCCTGTAGCCTGGGAGAAATTGAAAGTGAAACTTGCTGTTTGCTCCACATGGCAAATTGCTGGGAGGCAGATTTTTTTTTTTCTTGTGCCAATCAGGCTGTTTGCTGCAAGGAGGCGAGTCAACAACTATAAATGCCTATAGAATGTTCAAATTATTAGACTTATTTTTTAAAGACGGCTTTATTATTATTCTAGACAACTTAACAAAATGAAGAAGCTTTTTAAAATAAATGCTTGATCTGAAGAGGCCCAGTGCTCTTGTTTTAAAAAGTGCTATTCTTTTAAATAGCAGAGAATAACTTTACTTCCAGAAAGCCACATCAATTTTAACAGCATCTGTACAAGTATAGTCTGAAATATAACACTACAAACAGTGTATGTTGTCTGTACTGTTCGTTGCAAGGAGGGAAATTGCTGAGAAGCAGAAGCAGATATTTTCCCCTTGTTTTCCTCCCCAAAATCTAGGTGCGTCTTATACTTCGGAGCGTCTTATACTCCGAAAAATATGGTAGATTGATGGTCATACCTCCAGATACAAACACTCTTCGTTTTTTTATTCCCAACCTTTGGCTTTACTTAGGAGTTGTGTTGTAAGCGGTATATAAGTGCTATTGCTATTGCTAAAACCACAATATTTTCAGGATTCTGCCAACGTGTCATAGCAAATGGGGTGGTTTTTGGTTCCTTTAACCTCGATGTTACAACATGATTATTTTTACATGTGTTCCAAGCATATAGTTCCTCTTTTCTCGCAAGTCACGACCCTAGCTTACCACATCTTACAAGCTAAGCAACTGCCAGTGTTAAAAGTACAATTTCAACATACTTGAAGGTCACAATCTCAGCAGTCAGATTAATACTGATTTTATTTCAGGCTCGTCAGCCCTTAATTAACACGACAATGCAGGTAAATAGGCCTTTATTAAAGAACAGAGGTGTGCCTTAATTTTTCTTCTCGCATAATAAACATCACGTAAGAACCAAGACAATTCCTGGTCTGAAAGAGCAAAAAGTCTGGATAAGGTATGTGGCAGTATACCTGGAGTCAACAGAAGATAACTGGGGAAGATAATAAAATACAAAACCTGCCAATACAGCAGTCCTCGACTTACAACTGCAATGGAGCTACATTTCTCATCATCATCAGCCCACTGCTAAGGTAGCTGGAAGGTGGCTTAAGGGTTGTTGTGCAGAAGGGGTGCTTTCCAGATTAAGCCAGGATACCGGGTTCTATGTGACGAATGAAGAGTATTTGGAAAAGGCCATCAGAGATGATTGGTGATTGGGTTACAATACAATACAATAGTAGAGTTGGAAGGGACCTTGGAGGTCTTCTAGTCCAACCCCCTGCCTAGGTAGGAAACCCTATACCGTTTCAGACAAATGGCTATCCAACATCTTCTTAAAGACTTCCAGTGTTGGGGCATTCACAACTTCTGGAGGCAAGCTGTTCCACTGATTCATTGTTCTAACTGTCAGGAAGTTTCTTCTCAGTTCTAAGTTGCTTCTCTCCTTGATTAGTTTCCACCCATTGCTTCTTGTTCTGTCCACAGGTGCCTTGGAGAATAGTTTGACTCCCTCTTCTTTGTGGCAACCCCTGAGATATTGGAAGACTGCTATCATGTCTCCCCTAGTCCTTCTTTCTCGTAAGCTAAACATACCCAGTTCCTGCAACCGTTCTTCATATGTTTTAGTCTCCAGTCCCTAATCATCTTTGTTGCTCTTCTCTGCACTCTTTCTAGAGTCTCCACATCTTTTTTACATCGTGGCGACCAGAACTGAATGCAGTATTCCAAGTGTGGCCTTACCAAGGGATTATAAAGTGGTATTAACACTTCACGTGATCTTGATTCTATCCCTCTGTTGATGCAGCCTAGGACTGTGTTGGCTTTTTTGGCAGCTGCTGCACACTGCTGGCTCCTATTTACATGGTTGTCCACTAGGACTCCAAGATCCCTCTCACAGTTACTACTATTGAGCAAGGTATCATCTATACTGTACCTGTGCATTTCGTTTTTGTTGCCTAAATGTAGAACCTTACTCTGGCGATTCCTTGATTCCAGATCATCTAGAAGTCCATTCTGGGACCACTTCTTTTGACATCGTTATGTTGCCTCTTTCACGTTTCAGATTTGACTGGGAAGGAGACCCTACGCCTAGCTTCTGCCTGCCTGCCTGCCTGCCTGCCTGCCTGTCTATCTGTCTGTTTATCTGTCTGTCTCTTCTAAAATAGACTGGGTGAAACTAGGCTTGATAGCAATAACTGCAAGCGGGATCTTGGAGTCTTAGTGGAAAATCAATTCAATATGAGCCAGCCGTGTGCAGCAGCAGCCAAAAAAGCCAATGCAATCCTAAATTGCATTAAGAGAGGGATTCAATCAAGGGAGGTACTAATACCACTTTATAAAGCCTTAGTAAGACCAAACCTAAAGTACTGCATCCAGTTTGGGTCACCACACTATAAAAAAAAGATGTTGAGACTCTAGAAAAAGTGCAGAGAAGAGCAACCAAGAGGATTAGAAGACTGGAGGCTAAAACATACAATGAACGGTTGCAGGAACTGGGCATGGCTGGTCTAGTGAAGAGAAGGACCAGGGGAGACAGGATAGCAGTGTTCCAATATTTAAGGGGCTGTCATAGAGAGGAGCGGGTCAAGCTATTTTCCAAGACACCAGAAGGCCAGACAAGGAATCATGGATGGAAACTGACCAAGGAGAGATTCTACCTAGAAATAAGGAGGAACTTTCTGACAGGGAGAACAATCAACCCGTGGAACAGAAGTTGCCTTTGGAAGTTATGGGAGCTTCATCACTTGAGACTTTCAAGAAGAGACTGGACTGCCATCTGTCAGAAATGGTGTAGAATCTCCTGCTTGGGTGGCGGGTTGGACTAGATGACCTACAAGGTCCCTTCCAACTCTGTTAATCTATTAAACAAGACGACGGATCAACCTAAAATTGTCTATCTCTTCTAAAACAAATCTTTTTAAAACAGACTGACGGATTAACCTAAAATTGGCTGTTGTCTCAAATGTGGAAATCCTGTAACCTCAAATTCTCTTCGAATGGTTTGATGAAGGAGCCCACATTCAAAACTCTTCATCAGCCCTACCATGCCGTTTAAAATGTCCATTTTTTTCCCCATTTTCCTAGGGAGTAACCGCTACACAGTTTAAGCTTTATCCCGGAGAATCGCTCGTCGTGAAAGGGACAATTTTACCAGACTGCAAAGAGTAAGAAGAGGAATTGGGACAAGGTTTCATGGAATGGGGAGGGGGGAGGGAGGAAGGGGGAGGGAAGGGGAGGACAGTGGGAGGGAGGAGGAAAGGGCTTCCCTTAAAGTCCCAGAAGTAAAAAGGAGTCAAAATGAACATTACAGTTAAATTCCCACAGCACTGTCAAAACTATTTAGTAAGGCTGTTACTATTATTCTTCCCATCCTTCCCATTAACTATCTCCTTTTCTATTTACGACTCTAACTTTGTTGCTTGTATCTTTACAATGTATATTGTTTTATTTAATTTCTTATTATGATTTTTGTTGATTGCTCATTTAGTATCCTATGACTAGCACTAAGTGTATCTTATGATTTATGATGAATGTATTTTTATGATGACTATGAACAGGATTTATCGCTAATATCTTTTATGTACACTGAGAGCTTATGCACCAAAGACATATTCCTTGCGTGTCCAATCACTCTTGGTCAATGAAGAATTATCTTCTCTTCTCTTCCCTTCTCTTCCTTTTTCTATTCCTGTCCTGTCCTATTCTATTCTATTCCATTCCATTCCACTCCACTCCACTCCATTCTATTCTATATTTCATACTATTCTAATATTCTATTCTATTCTATTCTATTCTGTTCTATTCTATTCTATATTTTATTCTATTCTAATATTGTAATATTCTATTCTATTATTTATAATCTATCTGTCATCTATCTATCTATCTATCTATCTATCTATCTATCTATCTATCTATCTATCATATCTCTCCATATTTCTCCATCCATCCATCTATCTATCATCCTCTATCTCTATTTAATTTGCTGTTAAGTCTATCACAGTTTATGCGATGTATCCGGGAACCCTTTTTCCAAACGACAATTTTTATTAAGAGGCATAAACTTTTGCGAGGTGCAGCTCAAAAATGTTTATGTCTGTTAATAAAATCTGGAGTTAGAGAAGGAGCTATCGGTCTCCTGGTTTTTTTCAACACCGTAGATCAGTGTTTTTCAACATCAGCAAGTTTAAGACAGGTGGAACTTCAAGTCCCAGAATTCCCCAGCCAACGTATGCTGGCTGGGGAATTCTGGGAGATGAAGTCCAACACATCTTAAAGTTACCAAGGTTGAAAAGCACTGACATAGCCTAACATAACTCAGGAGAGTTATGTGATGATGAGTTCCTATTTTTGTGAATTAAACATTATGGCTGCCTGGGAGTAAATTTTGGAGAAGCCGGTCAAACTTTAAAGGGGGAGTCAACGGCCTTAAAGCTGTACTCTATGGCCTGCCCTCATTTTGTTTAAAATTCCCTCAGCAAATGTCCTTGCTCCTCATCAGGGAGCAGCTATGCCCACCCACCCACCCACTCATCCGAAGAAGATTCCCAGATGCTCTCCAGAAAATGGTTTCTCTTATGGTCATCAGTCTTCTTCATATCCTTTTTTGTTTAGCTGGAGAAGATTAGGAGACAGGAAACCTTTACCAAAATAATTTTTCAGTGCCTGGAAGCAGGCTGTTCCTTCGTTTTGGTTTTCCTAAGAAGAGATATCCCTGCCCACTCGTGGTCTGATTTTAAATATATCCTTCCTCCCTTTCCCCCCTCCCTCCCTTCCCTGAATTCCCCTTCCTTCCTTCCTCGATCCCCCCTCCCCTGTATTCCTTCCTTCCTTCCTCCCTCCCTCGTATTCCCCTTTCTTATTTTTGCTCCTTCCCCTGTGTTCCTTCCTTCCTTCCTTCTTTGTATTTCCTCCCTCCCTCCCCTGTGTTCCTCTTCCTGCCTTCCTCTCTCCCTCCCTCCCTTCATTCCTTGTATTTCATTTCTCCCTCTCTCCCTTCCCGGAATTCCCCTTCCTTCCTTCCTCACTCCCCCCTCCCCTGTATTCTCCCTTCCTTGTATTTCCTTCCTTCTTTTCTCCCTCCCTTCCCTGTATTTCCCTCCCTCCCTCCCTCCCTCCCTCCCTTGTATTTCGTTTGTCCCTTCCCTGAATTCCCTCCCTTGCCTGAATTCCCCTTCCTTCCTTCTTTCCTTCTTTCCTCCCTCCCTCCCTTGTATTTTGTTCCTCCCTCCCCTGTATTCCCCTTCCTTCCTTCCTTCCTCGCTCCCTCCCCTGTATTCCTTCCTTCCTTCTTTGTATTTCCTCCCTCTCTCCTTTCCTTCCTCCCTTGTATTCCCCTTTCTTCCTTCCTCGCTCCCTCCCCTGTATTCCTTCCTTCCTTCCTTCTTTGTATTTCCTTCCTTCCTCCTTCCCTCCCTCCCCTGTGTTCCTCTTCCTGCCTGCCTGCCTGCCTCCCTCCCTTCATTCCTTGTATTTCATTTCTCCCTCCCTCCCTTCCCAGAATTCCCCTTCCTTCCTTCCTCCCTCCCTCCCGCCTCCCCTGTATCCCTCCTTTCCTTGTATTTCCTTCCTTCTTTTCTCCCTCCCTCTTCTGTATTCCCCTCCCTCCCTCCCTCCCTCCCTCCCTCCCTCCCTTGTATTTCATTCGTCCCTTCCCTGAATTCCCTCCCTTGCCTGAATTCCCCTGCCTTCCTTCCTTCCTTCCCCCCTTCCTCCCTCCCTCCCTCCCGCGTTCCTTCTTATCCCCTCCCCTCCCTCTGAAACTCCCCATTGTGCCCTTGCTCCTCTCATGCTTGTCATTCCACCCTCAGATTTGAGATCAACCTGGGTAAAGACTGTGACAACCTGGTGCTCCATTACAATGCACGCTTTGACTGCAAGGGTGACGTGAACACCGTGGTGTGTAACTCCAGGCGAGGCAGCACCTGGGAGGACGAGGAAAGACCACCCGACTTCCCTTTTCATCACAACTGTGAGGTTGAGGTGAGGACGTATGGGCAGGACATGAGACGCAAAGAAGGGGGCAGAGGGCCACTAGAGCAGAAGTTGTATCGTTGTGACGCTCTTGAGCCGCATGTGGCTCTTTCCTCCCTCTGCTGCGGCTCCGTCACTGGTCGTCGCCACAATTTTGAGAGGAGCTTCCGGTGGGGTGGTGGAGAGAGAAGCAGAGTGCACCAGGAGAAGACTCTATGGCAAGGGGAGGGTTTTCCAGTTGTCTCCACAATTGTTAGGGCTTTCGGTTATGATAGGTAGAGGAAAAAGTACACCGCGCTAGGAGGAGACTCTATGGTGGGGGAACTGAACTTCCGGTCAGCTCCAGAATTGAACAGGGGGCTTCTGGTTAGGACTTTTGTGGCTCCCTGTGTTTTCTTTTCTGTGGGAAACGGGTCCGAATGGCGCATTGAGTGTTTAAGTTTGCCGACCCCTGTTCTGGAGGAACTGTATAAAGAGGAAGAGAAGTGTGTTACAGCCGAGAAGGAGTTGCTGAAATGACATATGGTATTTTTTATCTATAGCAGTGCAGACTGACCCAGACGGGTGAATCCTGTTGTTCACTTCTGCTTCTACTCCAGAAGCAATAGATAGAATATGATAAGGTCTGCATAATTCGTTGGATGCATGTAACTCCCTTTTCTTTCTGTAATCTGTAACCAAATGTCTGTACGAGGCGTTTTTCAGTCCCTCTTAGGACCATATATGTCAAATGTAACACCCAGTTAATGTATACGTAATTTGGAGTATAAAAATCTGCTTTTGTAAACCCCTCAGGGTTCAAACACTTTGCCCTGTTTCGGCCGTTTGGACCTATGCATAATAAACTTTCCTGCATTGAAGAGCTCGGCCTAGTCCCTTCTTTTCCTACATCAATGTGCAGTGGCGGGATTCAATTTTTTTTACTACCGGTTCTGTGGTTTTGTGGGCGTGGCAGGGGAAGGATATTGCAAAATCTCCATTCCCTTCGCTACCAGTTTGCCAGAACCGGTCAGAACTGGCTGAATCCCACTGAGTCCTGGTTGTGTTCTCCTTTTTGCAAGTTACAAGTTACAGGATGCTCGTATCGATTCATCATGTAGAGTACTAGCAAACTTTTTTTTAAAAAAAAATCTGTTTTAGTAAGAAAAGACAACATGCTATGTCATAAACCATGGGGCTGGCTTGCAAAACACAGACATCTGAAAAGTGTATGAAATGTATATGTGATGATGACCCCGTGTATGAATTAAACCGTGGGAAACTCAGACTTCCTAACTTCCGACGGAATCTAAGAACACCAAAGAGACCTTGATGTCCGCCCTCCATCTTGATTTTTCTTTGTTATGATGTCTTCCAGATCACCTTCAGTTTTACGAAGGATGGCTTCCGAGTGAAAACGGAAGGGAGTGAAGAAATTGTCTTCCCCAACCGGCTGGGCCTCAATCTGATTGATTATCTTGGAGTGGATGGAGACTTCAGAATCAAATCGGTGACATTTCCCTGAGGCGGGACTTTCTCCCTTGCGGCTTTGTTCTCCAAGTCAAAAAGAATTGGTTGTCTCACGTATTTGACACTATGTTCTGGAATTTGTCTATTCCTTTTACCTTCCTTCCTTCCTTTCTTTCTTTCTTTCTTTCTTTCTTTCTTTCTTTCTTTCTTTCTTTCTTCCTTCCTTCCTTCCTTCCTTCCTTCCTTCCTTCCTTCCTTCCTTCCTTCCTTTTTGTCAAAGCAGGAACTTAGGCTCCTCAAATTTTCACCATCTTTCTTGCCAATTTCTCCTCAAGATCCATTTCTTAGCTATGCTGTGTTGTGAATGAGCTCATTTTCCAAGAAATAAAGTCCTATGAAAAACACACTTGTGGTTCGTTTGGTGAAAAATCAAGCTTTCCGCTTATATGTCACCTGTCGCAGGTGGAATCTGGGTCTTTCAAAACTTTTGAGAAAACTTTGGAGACCTTTGCTACGCTTAAACAAAAACAACAACAGGTCTCTTCCATGAGATCAATTGAACTGCTGAGATAGATGTATATACAGGCAGTCCTCTACTTACAACAGTTTTTTAGTGACTATTCAAAGTTACAACTGCGGTGAAAAAAGTGACTTATGACCATTTTTCACACTTAACGACCACTGCCGCATCCCCTTTGCCACGTGATCAAAATTCAGGCGCTTGGCAACTGACTCATATTTATGACGATTGCAGTGTCCCTGGGTCATGTGATCCTCTTTTGCGATCTTCTAACAAGAAAAGTTGATGTGGAAGCCGGATTAACTTATCAACTGGGTTACTAACTTAAGAACTGCTTTTGTTGTTGCATTTGTCTGGAGTTGTTGTTCACTTGGAGTCCTAGTGGACAAACATTTAAATAGGAGCCAGCCATGTGCAGCAGCTGCCAAAAAAGCCAACACAGTTCTAGGCTGCATCAACAGAGGGATAGAATCAAGATCACGTGAAGTGTTGATGCCACTTTATAAAGCCTTGGTAAGGCCACACTTGGAATACTGCATTCAGTTTTGGTTGCCATGATGTAGAAAAGATGTGGAGACTCTAGAAAGAGTGCAGAGAAGAGCAACAAAGAGGATTAGGGGACTGGAGGCTAAAACACATGAAGAACGGTTGCAGGAACTGGGTATGTCTAGTTTAAGGAAAAGAAGGACTAGGGGAGACATGATAGCAGAGTTCCAAGATCTCAGTGGCTGCCACAAAGAAGAGGGAGTCAAACTATTCTCCAAGGCACCTGAGGGCAGGACAAGGAGCAATGGGTGGAAACTAATCAAGGAGAGAAGCAACCTAGAAGTAAGGAGAAATTTCCTGAAAGTGAGAACAATTAATCAGTGGGACAACTTGCCTCCAGAAGTTGTGAATGCTCCAACACTGGAAGTCTTTAAGAAGATGTTGGATAACCATTTGTCTGGTGTAGGGCTTCCTGCCTAGGCAGGGGGCTGGACTAGAAGACCTCCAAGGTCCCTTCCAAATCTGTTATTCTATTCTATACTTAACAACTTTGGCAAGAAAGGTCCTACAATGACGCAAAACTCACTCAAATGTCTCACTTAGCAACAAATTTTGGCCTCAACTATGGTCGTAGGTTGAGGAGTTGCACCATGTATGGTATGAGAGGACAATGCCCTGTTCTTCTAAAACAGCCTTATTATAGAATCTGCCAACATAGATTTATAAATTAGTGGAGACCTCATAATTGATGGCATTACTAATCGGTGGGCACTCAGTCAGGCAAACCAGCCATCAACAGGCACATAGAGGTAAACCTGGAATCCACAACCACCAGGCTGCGGCCTACTACAGGGCCGCGGTGTGTTTGGAACTGAGCATGTGTGAGCGCAACCAAAACTCCCCTGATGTGAGTGGTGGCTGCCACTCACACAAGGGGCATGGTGTGAGGGATGAACATCTTGCGCTCATGTGCAAAGCTTTCCTTGTGCAAGTGGTGGCAACTTATGCTTCCACTTGAAACTCCCTTTCGATGAGCAAATGAAATTGTGCACTTTTTGCGCTCACCTGCCTATTATTTGCAATGAACCATTGTGTTTCTCTGAAAATAAGAGAGAGTCTTATTTTCTTTTGATCCCCAAAATAAGTGCTTGGCCTTATTTTCGGGGAGGTCTTATTATTTTTGAGGTGTAAGAGGTGGCGAGCATGGTCACCTCTTGGCTGTTGCTGTGTTGCAATATTTTCAGGGAGGGCTTATTTTAGCGCATGCGCGCAAAAGCCCGATTGGGCTTATTATCCGGAGAGGTCTTATTTTCGGGGAAACAGGAATCCCCCCCGGCCCCTCCCGGCTGGGCCGTCAAGCCAGAATGGTTGGGGACTGCTGAGATAGACAATAGATAAATCCAAACCTAATATAACACTGCTCTGTAGTTAAAAGTCAACTACACAGTGGAATTGTGGAAGTGCAACAAGGCAGTCTAACAAATGCTCCTTTCATTCGCTCCGAGGCTGCCTTCTGGAACTGGTAGGCATACCAAAGGCTCGGGTTGCGGAGAGGATGGGGTGGGTGGGTGAAACAGTGGGGAGGGGGTTGTCTGCAGCTGTCCCAGGGCTCAAACAGGGAGCTGGCGTTAGCCACAAAAGCATTTTCTACCTCTTGACTCAATCCACTCAATGGAAACAGCTGGTGTCTTCCTTCCCCGGCTCCAGTAATCCCAACATACTTCCAGACTGAGAACAGGGACAAATCCGTTCTCCGGCATTTGCTTCTTTCTCGCCAATGGATGTACCCTGCCAATGCCAATGCCAATGTAATCTGGCTTTTCAGGATGAGAAGTGGGGTGTAAAGTCAGATTGTGGAATGGCTGGGTACAGGAGTAAGCCTCCCCCTACCACCACTCAGAGCTTATAACTTCCCAGAGGACACCGAATTTTAAACATTCCATAATGTTAGAACAGTCAGAGTTGGTGGGTAATATTACAAAATTCCAAGTTATTGCTTTGTCTCTCATGGCAATTTTCTAGAAGCATCGATTTAGAGATATATAGGGGGCCAGTGATAAGGCACCAGGATAGAAAGCAGGAGACTGTGAGTTCTAGTCCCACTTTAGGCATGAAAGCCGGCTGGGTGACTTTGGGCCAATCACCAGTAGACAGTGAGTTATAGTCCTGCCTTAGGCATGAAAGTCAGCTGGGGGACTTTGGGCCAATCAACAGGAGACAGTGAGTTCTAGTCCCGCCTTAGGCATGAAAGTCAGCTGGGCGACTTTGGGCCAATCACCAGGAGACGGTGAGTTCTAGTCCCGCCTTAGGCATGAAAGACAGCTGGGTGGGTTTGGGCCAATCACCAGGAGACGGTGAGTTCTAGTCCTGCCTTAGGCATGAAAGTCAGTTGGGCAACTTTGTGCCAATCACCAGGAGACGGTGAGTTCTAGTCCTGCCTTAGGCATGAAAGCCGGTTGGATGACTTTGGGCCAATCACCAGGAGACGGTGAGTTCTAGTCCTGCCTTAGGCATGAAAGTCAGTTGGGCAACTTTGTGCCAATCACCAGGAGACGGTGAGTTCTAGTCCTGCCTTAGGCATGAAAGCTGGTTGGATGACTTTGGGCCAATCACCAGGAGACAGTGAGTTCTAGTCCCGCCTTAGGCATGAAAGTCAGCTGGGCGACTTTGGGCCAATCACCAGGAGACGGTGAGTTCTAGTCCCGCCTTAGGCATGAAAGACAGCTGGGCGGGTTTGGGCCAATCACCAGGAGACGGTGAGTTCTAGTCCTGCCTTAGGCATGAAAGTCAGTTGGGCAACTTTGTGCCAATCACCAGGAGACGGTGAGTTCTAGTCCTGCCTTAGGCATGAAAGCTGGTTGGATGACTTTGGGCCAATCACCAGGAGACGGTGAGTTCTAGTCCCGCCTTAGGCATGAAAGTCAGCTGGGCGACTTTGGGCCAATCACCAGGAGACTGTGAGTTCTAGTCCCGCCTTAGGCATGAAAGACAGTGGGCGGATTTGGGCCAATCACCAGGAGACGGTGAGTTCTAGTCCTGCCTTAGGCATGAAAGCCGGTTGGATGACTTTGGGCCAATCACCAGGAGACGGTGAGTTCTAGTCCTGCCTTAGGCATGAAAGTCAGTTGGGCAACTTTGTGCAAATCACCAGGAGACGGTGAGTTCTAGTCCTGCCTTAGGCATGAAAGCCGGTTGGATGACTTTGGGCCAATCACCAGGAGACGCTGAGTTCTAGTCCCGCCTTAGGCATGAAAGTCAGCTGGGCGACTTTGGGCCAATCACCAGGAGACTGTGAGTTCTAGTCCCGCCTTAGGCATGAAAGACAGCTGGGCGGGTTTGGGCCAATCACCAGGAGACGGTGAGTTCTAGTCCTGCCTTAGGCATGAAAGCCGGTTGGATGACTTTAGGCCAATCACCAGGAGACGGTGAGTTCTAGTCCCGCCTTAGGCATGAAAGTCAGCTGGGCGACTTTGGGCCAATCACCAGGAGACGATGAATTCTAGTCCTGCCTTAGGCATGAAAGTCAGCTGGGCGACTTTGGGCCAATCACCAGGAGACGGTGAGTTCTAGTACCGCCTTAGGCATGAAAGCCGGTTGGACGACTTTGGGCCAATCACCAGGAGACGGTGAGTTCTAGTCCCGCCTTAGGCATGAAAGTCAGCTGGGCGACTTTGGGCCAATCACCAGGAGACTGTGAGTTCTAGTCCCGCCCTAGGCATGAAAGACAGCTGGGCGGGTTTGGGCCAATCACCAGGAGACGGTGAGTTCTAGTCCTGCCTTAGGCATGAAAGCCGGTTGGATGACTTTGGGCCAATCACCAGGAGACGGTGAGTTCTAGTCCCGCCTTAGGCATGAAAGTCAGCTGGGCGACTTTGGGCCAATCACCAGGAGACTGTGAGTTCTAGTCCCGCCTTAGGCATGAAAGACAGCTGGGCGGGTTTGGGCCAATCACCAGGAGACGGTGAGTTCTAGTCCTGCCTTAGGCATGAAAGCCGGTTGGATGACTTTAGGCCAATCACCAGGAGACGGTGAGTTCTAGTCCCGCCTTAGGCATGAAAGTCAGCTGGGCGACTTTGGGCCAATCACCAGGAGACGATGAATTCTAGTCCCGCCTTAGGCATGAAAGCCGGTTGGATGACTTTAGGCCAATCACCAGGAGACGGTGAGTTCTAGTCCCGCCTTAGGCATGAAAGTCAGCTGGGCGACTTTGGGCCAATCACCAGGAGACGATGAATTCTAGTCCCGCCTTAGGCATGAAAGTCAGCTGGGCGACTTTGGGCCAATCACCAGGAGACGGTGAGTTCTAGTCCTGCCTTAGGCATGAAAGCCGGTTGGATGACTTTAGGCCAATCACCAGGAGACGGTGAGTTCTAGTCCCGCCTTAGGCATGAAAGTCAGCTGGGCGACTTTGGGCCAATCACCAGGAGACGATGAATTCTAGTCCTGCCTTAGGCATGAAAGTCAGCTGGGCGACTTTGGGCCAATCACCAGGAGACGGTGAGTTCTAGTACCGCCTTAGGCATGAAAGCCGGTTGGACGACTTTGGGCCAATCACCAGGAGACGGTGAGTTCTAGTCCCGCCTTAGGCATGAAAGTCAGCTGGGCGACTTTGGGCCAATCACCAGGAGACTGTGAGTTCTAGTCCCGCCCTAGGCATGAAAGACAGCTGGGCGGGTTTGGGCCAATCACCAGGAGACGGTGAGTTCTAGTCCTGCCTTAGGCATGAAAGCCGGTTGGATGACTTTGGGCCAATCACCAGGAGACGGTGAGTTCTAGTCCCGCCTTAGGCATGAAAGTCAGCTGGGCGACTTTGGGCCAATCACCAGGAGACTGTGAGTTCTAGTCCCGCCTTAGGCATGAAAGACAGCTGGGCGGGTTTGGGCCAATCACCAGGAGACGGTGAGTTCTAGTCCTGCCTTAGGCATGAAAGCCGGTTGGATGACTTTAGGCCAATCACCAGGAGACGGTGAGTTCTAGTCCCGCCTTAGGCATGAAAGTCAGCTGGGCGACTTTGGGCCAATCACCAGGAGACGATGAATTCTAGTCCCGCCTTAGGCATGAAAGCCGGTTGGATGACTTTAGGCCAATCACCAGGAGACGGTGAGTTCTAGTCCCGCCTTAGGCATGAAAGTCAGCTGGGCGACTTTGGGCCAATCACCAGGAGACGATGAATTCTAGTCCCGCCTTAGGCATGAAAGTCAGCTGGGCGACTTTGGGCCAATCACCAGGAGACGGTGAGTTCTAGTCCCGCCTTAGCCATGAAAGCCGGTTGGATGACTTTGGGCCAATCACCAGGAGACGGTGAGTTCTAGTCCCGCCTTAGGCATGAAAGTCAGCTGGGCGACTGTGGGCCAATCACCAGGAGATAGTGAGTTCTAGTCCCGCCCTAGGCATGAAAGACAGCTGGGCGGGTTTGGGCCAATCACCAGGAGACGGTGAGTTCTAGTCCTGCCTTAGGCATGAAAGCCGGTTGGATGACTTTGGGCCAATCACCAGGAGACGGTGAGTTCTAGTCCCGCCTTCGGCATGAAAGACAGGTGGGCGAGTTTGGGCCAATCACCAGGAGACGGTGAGTTCTAGTCCCGCCTTAGGCATGAAAGTCAGCTGGGCGACTTTGGGCCAATCACCAGGAGACTGTGAGTTCTAGTCCCGCCTTAGGCATGAAAGACAGCTGGGCGGGTTTGGGCCAATCACCAGGAGACGGTGAGTTCTAGTCCTGCCTTAGGCATGAAAGACAGGTGGGCGAGTTTGGGCCAATCACCAGGAGACGGTGAGTTCTAGTCCCGCCTTAGGCATGAAAGTCAGCTGGGCGACTTTGGGCCAATCACCAGGAGACTGTGAGTTCTAGTCCCGCCTTAGGCATGAAAGACAGCTGGGCGGGTTTGGGCCAATCACCAGGAGACGGTGAGTTCTAGTCCTGCCTTAGGCATGAAAGCTGGTTGGATGACTTTAGGCCAAACACCAGGAGACGGTGAGTTCTAGTCCCGCCTTAGGCATGAAAGTCAGCTGGGCGACTTTGGGCCAATCACCAGGAGACGATGAATTCTAGTCCCGCCTTAGGCATGAAAGTCAGCTGGGCGACTTTGGGCCAATCACCAGGAGACGGTGAGTTCTAGTCCCGCCTTAGGCATGAAAGCCGGTTGGATGACTTTGGGCCAATCACCAGGAGACGGTGAGTTCTAGTCCCGCCTTAGGCATGAAAGTCAGCTGGGCGACTGTGGGCCAATCACCAGGAGATAGTGAGTTCTAGTCCCGCCCTAGGCATGAAAGACAGCTGGGCGGGTTTGGGCCAATCACCAGGAGACGGTGAGTTCTAGTCCTGCCTTAGGCATGAAAGCTGGTTGGATGACTTTAGGCCAATCACCAGGAGACGGTGAGTTCTAGTCCCGCCTTAGGCATGAAAGTCAGCTGGGCGACTTT
Organism: Natrix helvetica; assembly: GCF_964273705.1. NCBI lineage: Eukaryota > Metazoa > Chordata > Lepidosauria > Squamata > Natricidae > Natrix > Natrix helvetica. The sequence continues at coordinate 8,465,084 of NC_138558.1, read as the reverse complement.
GGGCCAATCACCAGGAGACGATGAATTCTAGTCCCGCCTTAGGCATGAAAGTCAGCTGGGAGACTTTGGGCCAATCACCAGGAGACGGTGAGTTCTAGTCCCGCCTTAGGCATTAAAGCCGGTTGGATGACTTTGGGCCAATCACCAGGAGACGGTGAGTTCTAGTCCCGCCTTAGGCATGAAAGTCAGCTGGGCGACTGTGGGCCAATCACCAGGAGATAGTGAGTTCTAGTCCCGCCCTAGGCATGAAAGACAGCTGGGCGGGTTTGGGCCAATCACCAGGAGACGGTGAGTTCTAGTCCTGCCTTAGGCATGAAAGCCGGTTGGATGACTTTGGGCCAATCACCAGGAGACGGTGAGTTCTAGTCCCGCCTTAGGCATGAAAGTCAGCTGGGCGACTTTGGGCCAATCACCAGGAGACTGTGAGTTCTAGTCCCGCCTTAGGCATGAAAGACAGCTGGGCGGGTTTGGGCCAATCACCAGGAGACGGTGAGTTCTAGTCCTGCCTTAGGCATGAAAGCCGGTTGGATGACTTTAGGCCAATCACCAGGAGACGGTGAGTTCTAGTCCCGCCTTAGGCATGAAAGTCAGCTGGGCGACTTTGGGCCAATCACCAGGAGACGATGAATTCTAGTCCCGCCTTAGGCATGAAAGTCAGTTGGGCAACTTTGTGCCAATTACCAGGAGACGGTGAGTTCTAGTCCCGCCTTCGGCATGAAAGACAGGTGGGCGAGTTTGGGCCAATCACCAGGAGATGGTGAGTTCTAGTCCCGCCTTAGGCATGAAAGCCAGCTGGGCAACTTTGGGCCAATCACCAGGAGATGGTGAGTTCTAGTCCCGCCTTAGGCATGAAAGCCAGCTGGGCAACTTTGGGCCAATCACCAGGAGATAGTGAGTCCTAGTCCCGCCTTAGGCATGAAAGCCAGCTGGGCAACTTTGGGCCAATCACCAGGAGATGGTGAGTTCTAGTCCCGCCTTAGGCATGAAAGCCAGGTGGGTGACTTTGGGCCAATCAATAGGAGATTGTGAGTTCTAGTCCCGCCTTAGGCATTAAAGCCGGTTGGATGACTTTGGGCCAATCACCAGGAGACGGTGAGTTCTAGTCCCGCCTTAGGCATGAAAGTCAGCTGGGCGACTGTGGGCCAATCACCAGGAGATAGTGAGTTCTAGTCCCGCCCTAGGCATGAAAGACAGCTGGGCGGGTTTGGGCCAATCACCAGGAGACGGTGAGTTCTAGTCCTGCCTTAGGCATGAAAGCCGGTTGGATGACTTTGGGCCAATCACCAGGAGACGGTGAGTTCTAGTCCCGCCTTAGGCTTGAAAGTCAGCTGGGCGACTTTGGGCCAATCACCAGGAGACTGTGAGTTCTAGTCCCGCCTTAGGCATGAAAGACAGCTGGGCGGGTTTGGGCCAATCACCAGGAGACGGTGAGTTCTAGTCCTGCCTTAGGCATGAAAGCCGGTTGGATGACTTTAGGCCAATCACCAGGAGACGGTGAGTTCTAGTCCCGCCTTAGGCATGAAAGTCAGCTGGGCGACTTTGGGCCAATCACCAGGAGACGATGAATTCTAGTCCCGCCTTAGGCATGAAAGTCAGCTGGGCGACTTTGGGCCAATCACCAGGAGATGGTGAGTTCTAGTCCCGCCTTAGGCATGAAAGCCGGTTGGATGACTTTGGGCCAATCACCAGGAGACGGTGAGTTCTAGTCCCGCCTTAGGCATGAAAGTCAGCTGGGCGACTTTGGGCCAATCACCAGGAGATGGTGAGTTCTAGTCCCGCCTTAGGCATGAAAGCCGGTTGGATGACTTTGGGCCAATCACCAGGAGACAGTGAGTTCTAGTCCTGCCTTAGATGTGAAAGCCAACTGGGTGACTTTGGGCCAATCACCAGGAGACGGTGAGTTCTAGTCCTGCCTTAGGCATGAAAGCCGGTTGGATGACTTTGGGCCAATCACCAGGAGACGGTGAGTCCTAGTCCTGCCTTAGGCATGAAAGTCAGTTGGGCAACTTTGTGCCAATTACCAGGAGACGGTGAGTTCTAGTCCCGCCTTCGGCATGAAAGACAGGTGGGCGAGTTTGGGCCAATCACCAGGAGATGGTGAGTTCTAGTCCCGCCTTAGGCATGAAAGCCAGCTGGGCAACTTTGGGCCAATCACCAGGAGATGGTGAGTTCTAGTCCCGCCTTAGGCATGAAAGCCAGCTGGGCAACTTTGGGCCAATCACCAGGAGATGGTGAGTTCTAGTCCCGCCTTAGGCATGAAAGCCAGCTGGGCAACTTTGGGCCAATCACCAGGAGATGGTGAGTTCTAGTCCCGCCTTAGGCATGAAAGCCAGGTGGGTGACTTTGGGCCAATCAATAGGAGATTGTGAGTTCTAGTCCCGCCTTAGGCATGAAAGTCAGCTGGATGACTTTGGGCCAATCACCAGGAGTCGGAGAGTTCTAGTCCCCCCTTAGGCATGAAAGAGTGACGGGGTGACTTTGGGCTAGTCATTCTGTTACGGCCATCCAACCATCCTGCTGACTCATAATTAAGTGATTTTCCACTAGGACTCCAAGATCTCTCTTGCAGCTACTACTGCTATACCAGATACCGCTTATTCTACAACCCCCCCCCCCGGTGTATCTCTGCACCGTCCCTCCCAGAAGTGAACTTTGCAGGAAACGAATGTAAATCGACACGTGTCGCACCAACAATGGAAGAGAACGTTTAAATCTTTAATGGGTTTCCAAGAAGACATCATTGTCACTCCAGTTGCCAGTGACCGTTCTTAACATAATTCTGCCCACCCCCGACAATCATGCCCATGACGCAACATAACCCTCCCAAACAATCACATTCTTCCTTTAGCCAGGCAAACAATCCATGTACAAGACGAAAACGGTATTTCACTCCCCCCCCCCCAACCCTCACCACCTCGTGTAGCACTCAATCCAACGAGATCAACAGGCAGAACTTTCAAAGGGTGGCTCAACTTTTCAATGTTTTGCCAACGGTTCGTCGACAGGCGTTCTTGGCCTTGGACCAACCCGAATCGTCTCTGGCGAACAATGTCAGAAACTGCTATAAATAGGATAAGGCATCGGTGTTATTCCTGCACCATTTCGAGTCCCCTTACACTGCGTAAGGGTGTAGAAGTTGTTAAGGTTTTTTCCGCTTCCCCCACCACCACTTTCCTCCTGACCAGGAAATTGGACGGCTGGAAAAATACAGGAGGAAGATGGTAACACAATCCACCTGTAACAATCCATAAGCGAGGCACAGTAACGTCACAACACCCTCATCTGGAAGCAGGCAAAGGGGGCGACTGTATCCTTTTCAATAGGCTAGTCGTAACTGCATGGTAGCTACAGCTAGCCCTCCACTTACAACCATTATTTTAGCGAAATCCGGAGTTACGACGGCACTGAAAAAAAAGTGACTTGCAACTGGTCTTGCCCTCTTACAACCGACACGGCAATCCCCGCGGTCATGGGGGACAAAATTTGGGGGCTCGGCAACCAGTGTATACAGTCGGGGCACAATTATTAGGCTAGGGAGTATTTTGACCGTATCATCATTTTAATGTGTATTTTCTACCCGCATAAACTTGAATGCCGACTGTATATAAGCGTACAGGTGATGTGCAGTTGTGTAAAGAGGGAGGGGGTGGCCTAAGGAGATCAATACCCTATATCAGAGGTGTCAAACTCGATTGAGTGTGGCCTTGACACGGGACTTGTGTCGGGGTCACCTGTGGTAGCCAAGTGCTAAGGAAGGACGTCCCTAAGGCCCACCATCCCTGTACCCCATTTTCGGCCTGGGTGGCATCCCTGCAACCCTCTGCCAGCAAAAAGGCAGCTTGGGTGGGCATGCATGCCCCCTGAGCTCCATTTTCACTAGCAGAGGGCTGCAGGAGGCTGTTGTGGCCAAAAATGGAGTACAGGGGTCTCTGTGTGGCCCCCCCAATCTCCATTTTCACTAGCAGAAGCACCGTGGGCCAGATCTAAGCACCCTGCGTGCCGAATCTGGCCCATGGGCCTTGAGTTATACAATACAATACAATACAATACAATACAATACAATACAATAGTAGAGTTGGAAGGGACCTTGGAGGTCTTCTAGTCCAACCCCCTGCCTAGGCAGGAAACCCTATATCATTTCAGACAAATGGTTATCCAACATCTTCTTAAAGATTTCCAGTGTTGGGGCATTCACAAGTTCTGGAGGCAACTTCTGTTCCACTGATAAATTGTTCTAACTGTCAGGAAATTTCTCCTCAGTTCTAAGTTGCTTCTCTCCTTGATTAGTTTCCACCCATTGCTTCTTGTTCTACCCTCAGGTGCCTTGGAGAATAGCTTGACTCCCTCTTCTTTGTGGCAACCCCTGAGATATTGGAAGACTGCTATCATGTCTCCCCTAGTCCTTCTTTCTATTAAACTAGACCTACCCAGTTCCTGCAACCGTTTTTCATATGTTTTAGTCTCCAGTCCCCTAATCCTCCTTGTTGCTCTTCTCTGAACTCTTTCTAGAGTCTCCACCTCTTTTCTACATCGTGGCGACCAAAACTGAATGCCGTATTCCAAGTTTGACACCCTTGCCCTATATCAAGGTGTGCATAATAATTCTGCACACTAAGAGTTGCCCAATAATTGTACATGCATATTCTCCTAAGAAAGCCAAAACCTCACTTTTTACTTTCTTAAATATTCAGGTTTGGGGTTTATTAACATTTTTGGAATGCCCAAGGGCCCAGAAGGGGCTCAATAATAAAACGAGTCCTCAAGCATACAACTTGCCTAATGAATTGTGCACCCAGTGTATTTACGAGGGTTGCAGGGTACCATTTGCAACCTTCCCAGCTGGCTTCCAAACAAGTAAAAGTCACAGATTCATTTAAGGACCACATTCACTTAACAGCTGCAGTGACTCCCTTAAGAGCTGTGGCAAGAGGTTTGTAGAATAGGGCACAATTCATTTAACAACCGCCTTGCTTAGCGAGGGACATTCTGGTTTCTATGTCGGTTGTAAGTCGAGGACCACCTGTATAGGTAGTCCTCGACTTACGACCATAATCGAACCCAAAATGTATGTGGCTGAGAAAGTTGTTCAGTGACTTTTGGCCCCCGTTTTACCTTACTTGCCTTAGCAGTTGTTAAGTGAATCACTGTAATTGTTAAATTAGTCACCCCGTTGTTAAGTGAATCTGGCCTCCTCATTGACTTTTTTTGTCAGAACGTCACAAAAAGGGGGCTCATACGACCTTGAGTTACTGCAACTGTCATAAATGTGGGTCGGTTGCCAAGCATTTGAATATAAATCACGTGACCGTGGGGAATGCTACCACAGTCGTAAGTGTGAAACGTGGTCGTAAGTCACTTCTCCCCAGTGCCGTCGTAACTTCGGTCACTAAACGAGCGGGTTGTAAAGTCGAGGGCTACTTGTGTTGGCAAATCTGATTGGTCGGCTACAAAACGTGGCCCTCTCACTCATTTTGTGCACAAACATGGTGTTTTTTTTTAAAGAGACATCATCATTCCAGAACATTCTGTACCAACAAGGGGGGGATTCATGATAATGAAGACACAATTTTTTTTCATGCTATCTCATTTTAAACTGTCACATGCATCACTCCGGGGATAATTCTGAAATAGCAGCAAACATCTCAGTTTGAAATGGTCTATGGAGGTTGATGAAACTCTGAAGCAGAGGCCTTCAAACTTGGCAACTTTTAAGGCTTGTGGACTTCAACTCCAAGTTCCCAGAATTCTCCAGCTGGCTGGAGAATTCTGGGAGTTGAAGTCCATAAGTCTTAAAAGTTGCCAAGTTTGAAGGCCTCTGCTTTAAAGTCTGAAGGTCTTTCAACTTTGCAAACGTAAGGGTTCTGTGATTTCATAATCACAAACCTTTTCATGCCTGCAGAGGCTTATCACGGTGTGAAGATGGTTGATTTTCCTCTTTGCAAAGAATTAATTTCTGAGGAGACTAGAATTCAAGATCGGGACTTAAGTGGTTATTTATTGGAAAACATTTTTTTTTTTTGAGCATGGAAAACCTCTACAAAATAATGTGACTTTTCCCTGGTATGTGTGGCGCCATTCATCTTGTAGTCCATGAACAGGGTCAGGCCTGGAAGCCATCTTTTGCATTGGGCCTCCAGGCCTTGCCACATTCATTGCTGTGGGAAAATGGGGTGGGGGGAGGTTATATGGCGTATATATAGTCAAAATAACATTCCTTTCTCAGAGAGTCAAGGACATCTCGCCCTGCACCTGGAAGGGTGTGACTGGGAGGCATCTCCAATTGGGGACGGTGCTTGATTAGACCATGTGATGGAGATATGGATGTGGGCAACTTTCACTTGGGTGGGGAAAACCTGGAAGCTTCCAGATGTGGGTTTTCCCAGATGTGCCAATGTGACATCTCTAATAAAAGGGAACTTTGAGGAACGTCAAGCCTGGGAGTCTTCTTTCTTTGGGGGTGTTACTTAGAACCCCGACAAACATTAGTGAGCTGAATATTAAATTGCTTCAAGGATCAGGGCTCAGTTTTTTCCAAGTGGGGTGTGTGCCAAGCCCTACTTAAGATCTAAGACACAGGTCCTCGCATTTTGGAAAGCCACCCTCTCCGAAAGAGACTTGTGTGAAAGTGGTGAAATTTAATTTATCCCAGTTCATTACGAACAACTGGCTAAGCTATGAAATGTGAGGAGTATTATTACAAGTCCTGCTCAAGACCAGATCTTCTTTCCTCCTCTTCAAAAGCACCTTTTTTTGACAAACCGCTGTGGTCCCATAAAAGCTATTAAGTATATGTTCCTCAGCAAGGTACAAAGGGTATCAAGGCTCGGTGCTTGCCAAAAATGAGCCAGCAAAGCTCTTAGTTCCTCTCCTTCTGCGGGAAAACTTGTAAACTTAGCAGAAGTTCAATGAGAGACTTTTTCCAGCCAAGAACTAAATTTGGCTAGAGTGAACCTGAGTAAATCCCTAAATCCAAATTGGACATCCAGGACAAGGCATGGGTCATGTGGCTTAAACCAGCGGTCACCAACTGGGGATCCGCGAGAGAAATTTTGGTGGTCCGCGGAAAAATTATTTGCGCTTTTTATATTGCACTAAATACTATTTATCTTTTTTTTTTTAAATTCATTTTAGTGGTCCTCCGAGATTTAAAATTAGGAATTTGGTGGTCCCCAAGATCCAAAAAGGTGGGTGACCCCTGGTTTAAACCAGTGTTTCTCCACCCTTGAGAACGTTTAATGTGTGTGGACTTCAACTCCTAGAATTCCTCACGCTGGCTGGGGAATTCTGGGAGTCGAAGTCCAACACGCCTTAAAAGTTTCGCAAAGTTGAGAAAACACTGTTTGAAATGATGCAAATTGGGCCCTGCGCTACTGCAGACACTTGTGCTGCCTATGTGGTGGATTTATTTATTTCAAGGAGTCTCCAAATCTGACAACTTTAAGACTTGTGGACCTGCTGGCTGAAGAATTCTGGGAGTTGAAGTCCACAAGTCTTAAAGTTTCCATGTTTGGCGACTCCTGACTCATTCCTTGGTTATAGCTAATTTGCAATTGTTCAGTCTTGCTTGATGTCAATAAAATGGAACAATTATCTATCCTATGTCCGTGTCCAACAACTCGCTGGGAATTCCGAATTGTGGAGAAAGACTAATCTTGCGAATGCTCGATTGGGTAATTTACATAGTGTTAAGCTGTAACACAGTTGGCTTGATTTTGGGTTAACGCATCTGTCAACCTAGCTAGCCACTGATTTGTAAACCAGGATTTTAACTTTGGTTTGTAGCATGAGCTTAGCCAATTGGTGTTTTGTACTACAAAGAATGATGGAACAAGCAAGGCATTCATGACTGATGGATCAGGTCATTGACGAAGCAATGGAATGACCTCTTCTAAAAAGATTGAAGCAGCAGCACATCAAATCTGGATATGTAGTAGTTAGACATGAAGGTAGCACCAGATGGAAGCATTTCATCACTTGAGTTGTATGGTCCATTTTTTAAAAAAAGAAGCAGACAGGTGCAAATCTAGTTTCTCCGTCTTAAGTGACAGGTTTTGGTGAGCTACGGGTGTAAAATAAAATCAAACAATTTGGCCACCATGATAGGGATGGGGGACACGTGTATACCATCCCTATAGACCTGAGAACTTCCCAATTATGGGTGTGTGGGGTACATGCCAATGACATCAGATGCATCATGTCATCGTGCCAAAGAAGCGTAGTATGCAATCAGTGTCATCATTATAGTAGCTTCTACTGAATGCGTCTGATGCCAGTGGTATCTCTGTACTCATAACATAAAATATTTGTTACTCAGGGTTGAACTGTGGGGTCCTTGGTGCTCTCTGAGCTTCTCTGTTTTCTCGCAGACGTTTCATTGCCCAACTAGATAACATCATCTGTGCTATAAGGAGTGGGTTTGTTCTCTGTTTATATACAAATATGTAAACACTCTTGGTATAACATTAACGGAGTGAGTGACTGCATATAAACCGACCCCATTCTTAACCAGCATTGATGATGTTACGTAGTTTGGTAATGAAACATCTGCAAGCAAGCACAGAGTATCCCACAGTGACTCTCTGTATTTGGCCAAATGTTGAACTTGCATATCTTTAGCCATCGTAACATGATTCTTGGTGTCAACAGGCTTCACTATATATATATATATATATATATATATATATATATATACACGTGTGTGTGTGTGTGTGTGTGTGTTGTATTTGTGCTGATAAATAAATATCAGCACAAATATAACACAAATATAAAAAGGCAACATTAAAAATATGGTTTTCTGCCTGGATGGTCTCCTGCAGTGAGCCGATAAGACAGAAAGGGGGAGTAGTGAGTTCCCTCCCATATTTGGGCATACCAGGGGTTGTAACACAAATACATACATATATACATACATATATACATACATATATATATACATATACATATACATATACATATACATATATATATATATATATATATATATATATATATATATATATATATATATATATATATGAAAATATATCAACCAGGTTCACACGTTACAGTACACCTTAATGTAATCCGTTATTGGCCTTAGGTATTGCATAAATTTAACCCCTGTGGTTTATAAACCATCGCTTGTGGCATGATTACGTATGGAGCATGTTGCTGTGGTTTAGCAAGCCACCTGGGGTTAAATAAACCATGGTTTAATGCAGTGTGCAAACCCAAACAAGGGACAATCTGGGGGTTTTTTTTTGAAAGAAAGAAAAATGAGAGACTAACTGCTTTATAACATTGAGACTCTTCTTACATAGGCGTTATAAAAATAAAAGTATCCAGAATTAACGCTCTTAAAATATATTCCATTTTTTAAAGTCATTTTAACTTCAGTGAAACTACACATTCTGAAACAGAGACAGGGATCCTGTTTTCTGCTCACAGACCTCAATAAAGGAGGGCGTTGCCTCCTTCTTCTTTCTCATTCTTTCTTTTTACACCCCTCCCTTTCCTTTGCCATTTTAAAAGCTTTTCCTCCACCTGTTTTTTTTTTTTTTTGAGGTCTAAAAGTCCTTAAAAAGGGCAGGCAGGAGGAATCAGTTGAGGTTGAGGTGAAAGATTTCCAAGGGGGGGGGGCGCGGAGAATTCCCCCCTCCCCCACGGATCATTTAGTAGGAATATCTGTTTTATCATCCTCATCTTCATCACTTTTTTTTTTATTACAGTCATAGCCCAGCATAAAGCTTTCAGCAACAGATGCCGCTTTATAGAGATTATCGCATACCCTTGAATTCATCTCAAGCAGGGCTCTCCAAAATGGCTTTAAAGACTTGTGGACTTCAACTCCCGGAATTCTGCAGCCAAGATCGCTGACGGGAGGGATTCTGGGAATTTGGAAGCCCCCACCAGTCTTAAAGTTTGCCAAGTTTGGGAGACCCCCCTGATCTAGGTTTCCCAACCGTGGCCACTTTCGAGACGCGTGGGCTTCAACTCCTCTGCTGGCTGGGGGAATTCTGGGAGTTGAAGTCCACGGGTCTTTAAAGGGGGCCAACATTGGGAAGCCCTGAAATCTACAGCGACGTAGAGCCTTGTAGAGCGAGGACTCCGAGCGCATACAAAATATAGAAATTCAGAAAATGACTTCTCGGCTGGAATAAATTAGGAAGAAATCCTTCAGATTTGAACTAAGAAGAAGAGGGGGGGGCGGGGGGAAAAATCCCGTTGGCTGTGTGACTGTCAACTCCATCCGTCCAACTCTTGTGCTACGTTATCTTAGTTCTGGATCGTTTTTTTACGGGCAGCTCAAGCCAAAGAGGTTAGGTGTTTAAAAACAACGATTTTGTTTTGTTCTTTTAAAAAAAATCTATAAATAAAGAGAGAGATTTGGAGGAAAAAAGTTTTTTTTTAAAAAAAAAACACCTCGAGAAATTCTCCGACCCTTTGCAGGTGGGCGCGTGTTACGAATTTTATTGTTGTTGTTTTTTTAAGAGTCACGCGGGAAAATGTAGGAAGAAGCTTCTGTGTCATGCCGACTCCTGAGTTGTAGGGTTCGCACAAGTGCTGGGTTGGGTTGGGTCTCACACCGCAGTCTTGGAAGACAGTGTTTTGTTGTGCAAAAAACATTCCCGAGTCCCTTATGGGTTACCTTCAGCAAAGGTTCAATGGGGGAGTTTCTCCCACCTCACCCGCTTCGCCTGCCTGGTGCATGGTAGGCGGAGAGACACTCTAGGCATATGCATCTTGCTCACCAACCTCACAGGATCCTGCTGAGCATAGAGGGAGGAGAAAAATGGGCAGAGAGGTCTCCCCTGCGCACCAGCTGCGCAGAGATGTGTGAACGGATCTGCAAAACCTGGGAGAAGTTAGTCCTGATGGTTGTAAGCGCGTAACTCCTGGCCCACGACGCCAAAATGGGGGATTCCTCATCCACCGTAAAACTGAGAGCTTCCAATTTCTTTCCTTTTGCCAACGTGGAACTTCAGCTGCGTCCCATTTTTGAGTCGATAAGCACAAAGTTAACTCATTGCGCGTTAATAGTTGTGCGAACGAGGAATCCCAATGCTTTTTCGGTCTGTTCTTTAAGCATCATCCACACAGCTGCTCCAAAATATGGTGTTGCCCCTCCCTCCCCTATGTGGGGTGGGGGAGGTGCTTCTTTTTGTTGCTGTTAAGCAAACACACACACAAACACAAACACACACAAATTAAAAATTAAAACCATACCCTACCCCCCCCGCAATGTTGAAGTAGAATCAAAACAACCGGTTAGTAAGTAGCGTGTATGTACAAAATCTTTACAGAATTCCATCTCGTAGCTTTAAAAAATATAAATATTGTTCAAGACACAGCAGGGAGCTCATTGATATTTTAATTAAGGCTTCATTATTGTAGATCCTTCATAATTTAATCTGGAGCTCGGAGAGGGTCGCTCCCCTTAATGGGCCCGACGTGAACTCAGAACGGTCGGAAGCGAATGTCCTTCCTAGGTCACAAGGCATTCCTTCCTGGGTCATTTTGAGCCCATTAGAACACAGACTTTTCTCGTGGGCTCCAGATAGATTTGCTGTGATTGCAGATAGAAGGGAAAAATAATGTAAAATAGTCTAGGGAGCTTCTCAATCCTCCAGATCATGGTTGGATCAAAGGCGCTTTTCCCCCCCAAAACGGCAGCTGGACTTGGTTTTTCCTTGAAGATCTTTCGCTTCTCATCCAAGCCGCTTCTTGAGTCAGAACTGAAGAAGCTCCTTGGAGAAGAAGCGAAACCTCTTCAGAAAAACAAAAACAAAATCCAGCCGCCTTTTTGAAAAAGCGCCTTTGGCGGGGACAAAAAAAATAAAAAAAGGAACGTCAAGTCTTCGTGGCTGGTTTGAGTTCCCTACGTTCATTAAAGAGAAAAAAAACAAAATCCGCCTCCGATTTCGAAAGTTAAACCCTTTGTCTCTGATTAAATAAATGCCAGGTATTTGTTCGTTTTAAGGTGAGCTTCATCGGGAGGAGGTCAGAGGAAAGACGGGGTAGATCTGTTCTCGGCGTTGGTCCTCGGGATGGCGGGAGGCTCGGCGGCCATGTTGCTCTCGAGGAAGAATTCGGTGGGGAGGCTCTCCAAGAGGCACTTCAGTTGTTCCTGCCCGAGTTTGATCTTGTCGTCCAGCTCCCGCTGTTCGATAAGCAGCCCCGATTTCATCTTCACAAAGTGTTGGTAATCCTGGAGCTGATCCTCCGAGAGGTAGCTGCACAGGATGTCCAAGACCACTCGTTCTCGGCGGTCCAGGTTTTCCTTCAACTCACGGGCGTCTTCATGCTGGCCTGCTAACATCTTACGCTTTTCGTTCAGAGACACCTGGGAGAGGAAAATAGGAGAGAGAAGAAGAAAAGTGACAACGGAAAGGTTCAATATGGTAGCCCTGGCAGGATGGGGGTTCCTGTAGCGACCGGAGATATCCGGAACAGAAGCCCTAGGCAAGGGATGGTGAATCTTTTTCGCCTCAAGTGCCAAAAGCATGCGCACGAAAGCTATTGCGTGCACTTGCGTGCCCTCCCTTCCCTACCATTTAATGCCCCTGCTGTGCCTTCCCCCCTGCTGCCCCACGCATGGCTTTCTTGGAGCCTGGGGAGGGTGAAAACGGCCTCCCCCACCCCCAGGAGGCCCTACAGAGGCCCGTTTTCTGACTTCCGGTGGGCCCGGTAGCTCCGTTTTTCGCCCTCCCCAGGCTGCAGAGGCTTTCTAGGAGCCTGGGGAGGGTGAAAAACGGACCAACATGCAAACCGGAAGTCTGTTCCTGAACTTCCAGTTTGCGCGTTGGGCCATTTTTTTGCCCTGCGGAGGCTTCAGGGAAGCCTCTGGAGGGCAAAAAACAGCCAAAAATCAAGGCAGAAAACCACACTGGAGCTGATAGGACAACGCCTCGCATGCCCTTAAAGGACAGGTAAGGAGCTCAGGTGGACGGGTGGGCCCTCCGGAGCACCGTACCAGAACGGTACCCGGTGCTCAGGGCAGGCTCCGGTTCACCCATATCAGGGCGTACCGCCTGTAACCCACCACTGCTCGTGTGCCATAGGTTCGCCATCATGGCCCTATGTTTTTGTGGCCCGCCAACGGATCTGGTAGCAGACTTGGACAGTGAGGAGGATGGGGAGGAACATGGGCAGTGGTGAAAAATCTATTTTTTTTTTTTGCCCACTAGTTCTGTGGGCGTGGCTTGGCGGTGTGTGTGTGTCATGTGACTGGGTGGGTGTGGCCAACTTTCTTTCACTTTTTAAAGCATTTTTTTCCTCTGCTGGTTCAGGTGAATAGGCAGGGAAAAAATGCTTTAAAAAGAAAAAGAAAAAGAACTTCCCACGATCGTCCAGCTCACAGCTTTTTTTTTTACTACCGGTTCACAGAACCAGGGGCAACTGTCCCTAGCAGTTTGGCAGAACCCGGCCGAACCAGGAGGATTTCACCCCTGAAAATGGACCAGTCCTGGAGTCTGGGGAAGGCACTGATGAGGGCTCTGCTTCAGAGGCAGAGAGGGGGCCAGGGCTGTCTAACAGTTATCAGCTGCCTTCAGAGTCAGACATCAGTGAGGCAGAGGAACAGCTGGAGCCTGTTCCCAGTGTGCGCATGCGCAGAATTGCCAGATGAAGGGAACAGCTAAAGAACAGGGGTCGACTTGGGAATAAGGATGAATGGCCCCTCCCATAGGGAATAAAAGAGGAGCAAAAGGGGAGTGGAGTTTGCAGGAGACAATGAGTTCAATTCATTCGGGTGAAGATCTGTTCCTGACTTCTTGCCAAGTATTGCCCGCTACAGAGTGGCGTTTGGAAGATATCGGCCTGGCAGCTCTCCAACCCTGATCAAGGTCTGTAGATGCGAAATCTCTTGAAGGATTGTTGGCCCGAACTTTGCGGGAGAGGAATTCCCTTTAAACTAAATAAAAGGGGCTTTATCGGGATGAGGAGTCGGTTTTGGGCTTTTGGGAAGCCTAGGTCAGAGCATACGCAAGGGGATTTCAGTGGGCAGTGGGTAGAGATGGACAGTACGACGCTATCTCCTCCGTGGGAAGGAAATCAGAAGCTGGCTTGGGTATGAGGGTCCTTGAATGAGAGGGAGCTGCACTGAACATGGTCCTCTTTCGTCTCAAGGCGCCCCCATGCAAGGACGTCTAGCATCCTTGGGGCTCCTTTCAGCTTGAAACTTTTCTCACGGACATCTCACTACCCAACTAGGTAACATCATCAGTGCTAGAAGGGAGTAGGGTTTGCAAGGACTCTGCCAGTTCAAGACTGGCAGCGTCCTGGAGTCACGTGATGACTCCTTTTGCCACCTCCTGACAAGCAAAGTCGATGGGGAAGCCAGATTCACTTAACCACCGTGCTAACGTAACAAGCACAGTGATTCGCTTAATGACAGTGGCAAGAAAGGCTGTGAAATGGGGGCCAAACTCATTTAACAACCATCTTGCTCAGCCGCAGGAAATTTTAGAGGCTCAACTGTGGTCATAAGTCGAGGACTCCCCATGTTCGGAGGTGGAAAATCGCCCTACCCATTCTTGTTTATCCGCATCTTCGCCGAGGCTGCTGAGAACATTCTCCACCCGAGCCAGGCGCCCCGAGAGGGAAAGGAGGAGGCTGACCACCTTATCCAGGTCGCCAATGAACATCCGGTACTTGTCAAACTCATTGGGCTTGCACAGGGCGCTGATCAGGGCCTCCACTTCCTCTCCCAAGGTGTTGTTCAGCTTGATGTCCGCTAGGAGGCTCTCCTTGGCTTCCTTCAGAATCTCCAGTTTGTGGGTCAAGCTCTGAATGAGCTCAGCCTGGTAAATGAGACGCAAATCAGTCACCACTGGGAAGCAAAGTCACAGGCCACGCGTGAGCTCTCTCTCTCTCACCATATGTATGTTATCTCCTTTTCTCCCTCCCTCTCTCTTCTCCATCCATGCTTGCCTGCCTGCCTGTCTCCCTCCCTCCATCTGCCCATCCATCCATCTCTATTTATTCACCCGTCCATCCATCCAACCATGTCTGTCTTCTATTTTCTATATCATCTATCTATCTGACTATCTGTCTGTCTGTCCGTCCATCCATGTCTGTCTGTCTTCTATTATCTATATCATCTATCTATCTGACTGTATGTCTGTCTGTCCATCCATGTCTGTCTGTCTTGTTATCTATATCATCTATTTATCTATGTCTGTCTGTCTATCTATCTATCTCTATCCATCCGTCCATCCGTCCATGTCTGTCTGTCTTCTATTATCTATATCATCTATTTATGTCTGTCTGTCTGTCTGTCTGTCTGTCTGTCTGTCTGTCTGTCTATCTATCTATCTATCTATCTATCTATCTATCTATCTATCTATCTATCTATCTATCTATCATCTATTTATCCATCCATCCATGTCTGTCTGTCTTCTATTATCTATATCATCTATTTATCAATATCCATCTATATCTATATCATCTATATCTATATTTATATCTATATCTATCCATCCCCCCACCCACCCACCCATCTATGCAAACTACAGAACAGAACTTAGCTGGTCAAAGAAATAAAATCAGATTGACCTAATAATAACAATTATGATTAAATTAGTATTTTAATGTACGACAAATCGTTAATGACTAGGATGTTAAGTAAGAAATGGAGATAATAGTTCAGGGCGAGCATCTACGTAGAAGGGATACAACAAAACAACGTAAGAGGTCGTCCTCGGCTTATGATTGGTGGCTTAGAACCACACTGCTGGCTGGGGGATTCTGGGAGTTGAAGTCCACGCATCTTAAAAGTTGCTGAGGTTGAGACACCCTAGTTTTTCAAGGTAGGTCAAATAGCAAATAGCATTTCACCCGTGCAGCACAGGCCCTGTCCCTTTTGTGCAAGCATTGTGAAAAGGTGGAGCTTATATCCTGTGGGTGTGGCTTGACGGTCACGTGAATGGGTGGGTGTGGCTGGTTGGTCATGTGACTAAGTGGGCGACACCCAACAATGGTATGCTCCTTTTGTCATTTCAGTGGAAATCCCTGATCCCACGGACCTCTTCGGTTTCCCACAGCTCTGCTTATGAATATACCTGTCCCTTCCGCACCGGACATGCGCAAAACTTACCTTCTTCTCATTGACGTCCCCCTGCTCTTCCTCCCCACCTGCTTCTTCAGGCAAATTCTTGATTTTATTCAAAAGCTCAGCTTTGGGAACAGACACACTGTAGTACGTTGGGCAGGCGACTGGCATCATCATAGCAGCTTCCTTCTCGCCGTTCCTAAACGCAGTTCAGAAGACGTATATAAACAAGGAGCGCGGGAATATATTTTTGCTCTTCTTATGACCATTAATATATGTTCCACCACCGGTATGGCTGGGCGAGGGATGAGTTTTTCTTCCTGCTCATGTACTGCTTTGAAAGTTAAACCTCAGCTGGTCAACCTTCCAGCTAGGAACTTCAATTTTTAGAAGTCTCAAAAGTGGGCATGGTAAGGTGGGCATTATGGCGTCCGGGCGCGTGGGCAGCGCCTCCCGCTGCCGCTACTACTGGTTCAGCCAATACCCGCTATATCATATGCTTTATAAATAGTCCAAGATGGTCCTTGACTTACAACCGTAATCCAATCTGCCCATTATAGTTAAGTCATGATGATCATAAAGCAGATTGGCATGTGACTGAGCCCATTTTTACATCCCGGATGTCATTAAGTGAATGCCACGGTTGTAAAACAAAAATCGTGGTTCTAAAGGGAGTCAAAACTGAGCAAGCTCTGTTGACATCGTAGGATAAAACCCTAGTCTTTAGTGTTTCCTGTCTGAGGGGGTTGGACTAGAAGACCTCCAAGATCCCTTCCCTTTTTGTTATTCTGGGATGGAGAATATAAAAACTTAAAAAGAAACTTACTTGTTGCCGGCTGGAGAGAAATTACTGGCAGAATCCTTTATCCTTTTCTGCATTATTCTCTTCTTTGCACTTTCTTTAAGCCCCCTGGAGCCTTGGGGGAAAATCCCCTCCATGAGATCCATCGTGGTCTTCATCTTCGAATCGGGATCCAGGATGCTCGAAAGCGACTTGTCTTGGTGCACAATTTCCTTAGCCAGGGACTCTTCCTTCAGATCCTCCCGCGTCTTCTCTTTCCTTTTACTCTTCTTGAGACGCAACTCCTTCTTTTCGGATTCCTCGTTTGCTGTTGCGGCTTCTTGAGAAGGTTCCTTCTCAACCGTTCCTTCCGCGGCAGCATGGCGCTCTTGCGCTTCCAGAGATGGAGGGACTCCGGTGGCTTTGGGTTCTGAAGATCCAAAGGATGGAGAAATGTTGGCCCTGAGGAAGTCTGGTCCTGGTTTCTCTCTCACGGTGAAGTCCCTGGAGAAAGCTTTGAGGTTCCTGTTCATACGGGGCAGGAAAAAACAACACAGTTTTACATGAAATGCAATTTTTTTTGCTATCGGTTCTGTGGTCGTGGCTTGGTGGCTGTGGCAGGGGAAGAATACTGCAAAACCTCCATTCCCTCCCCATCAGCTGGGACTCAGGAGGCAGAGAATAGATGGGGGCGTGGCCAGCCAGAAGTGGTATTTGCTGGTTCTCCGAACTAGTCAAAATTTCCGCTACCGGTTCTCCAGAACCTGTCAAAACCTGCTTTCACCCCTGGTTTTACACAACCTAACAACCACAGTACTGTCTTAGGTTTAAGAATATTTACTCATGTGGTATGGCTCAGTGGTGGGATTCAAACATTTTTACTACTGTTTCTGTAGGCATGGCTTGGTGGGCATGGCATGGCGGGCGTGGTTTCATGGGCGTGGCAGGGGAAGGTTACTACAAAATCCCCATTTCCTTCCAATCAGCTGGGACTAGGGAGTCAGAGAATAGATGGGGGCGGGGCCAGTCAGAGGTGGCATTTACCGCTTCTCCGAACTACTCAAAATGTCCGCTACCGGTTCTCCAGAACTGGTCAGAACCTGCTGAATACCACCTCTGGTATGGCTGCATTAACATAAGATAAAGGTAACGATTCCCCTCGCACATATGTGCTAATCATTCCTGACTCCAGGGGGCGGTGCTCATCTCCATTTCAAAGCCGAAGAGCCAGTGCTGTCCGAAGACATCTTTGTGGTCATGTGGCCAGCATGACTCAACGCTGAAGGTGCATGGAACGCTGTTACCTTCCCACCAAAGGTGGTCCCCATTTTCCTACTTGCACTTTTTACGTGCTTTTGAACTGCTCGGTTGGCAGAAACTGGGACAAGTAACGGGAGCTCGCTCTGTCACGCGGCGCTAAGGATTCAAACTGCCGACCTTTCTAATCGACAAGCTCAGCGTCTTAGCCACTGAACCACTGGATTTCCCAACGTAAGCTAAGATTGTCAAAATGACATTATTGTCATTTTTCCATCCACTGGTAAAATAGATTCCATGTTTGGTAGGATTCTGTGTCTTCTTTCTGCTTAATTTTGAATGTCAATCTATCCATTTCTGCACAGTCTAGTATCTTCTTATTGTCATTTATTTCTATTCCATTCCATATCCCTTTCTATTCTATCCTATCATATCCTTATTCCATTCCATATCCCTTTCTATGCTATCATATCCTATCCTATCCTATTTTCTATTCCATTCCGTATCCCTTTCTATGCAATCCTATACTATCCTATTTCTATTCCATTCCGTATCCCTTTTTATCCTATCCTATCCTATCCTATCCTATCTTATTTCTATTCCATTCCATATCCCTTTTTATCCTATCCTATCCTATTTTCTATTCCATTCCGTATCCCAACCTATCTTATCCTATCCTATTCCTATTCCATTCCATATCCCTTCCTATCCTATCCTATTCTATCCTATCCTATCCTATCCTATGTTCTATTCAATTCCATTCCATATCCTATCCTATCCTATTTCTATTCCATTCCACATCCCTTTCTATTCTATCCTATCCTATCCTTATTCCATTCCATATCCCTTTCTATCCTATCCTATCCTTTTTTCTATTCCATTCTGTATCCCTTTCTATGCTATGCTATCCTATCCTATTTTCTATTCCATTCCGTATCCCTTTTTATCCTATCCTATCCTATTTTCTATTCCATTCCGTATCCCAACCTATCTTATCCTATCCTATTCCTATTCCATTCCATATCCCTTTCTATCCTATCCTATCCTATCCTATCCTATGTTCTATTCAATTCCATTCCATATCCTATCCTATCCTATCCTATTTCTATTCCATTCCACATCCCTTTCTATTCTATCCTATCCTATCCTTATTCCATTCCATATCCCTTTCTATCCTATCCTATCCTATCCTTTTTTCTATTCCATTCTGTATCCCTTTCTATGCTATCATATACTATCCTATCCTATCCTATTCCTATTCCATATCCCTTTCTATCCTATCCTATCCTATCCTATGTTCTATTCAATTCCATTCCATATCCTATCCTATCCTATTTCTATTCCATTCCATATCCCTTTCTATCCTATCCTATCCTATCCTATCCTATCCTATCCTATCCTTTTTTCTATTCAATTCCATTCCATATCCTATCCTATCCTATCCTATTTCTATTCCATTCCACATCCCTTTCTATTCTATCCTATCCTATCCTTATTCCATTCCATATCCCTTTCTATCCTATCCTATCCTATCCTTTTTTCTATTCCATTCTGTATCCCTTTCTATGCTATCATATACTATCCTATCCTATCCTATTCCTATTCCATATCCCTTTCTATCCTATCCTATCCTATCCTATCCTATGTTCTATTCAATTCCATTCCATATCCTATCCTATCCTATTTCTATTCCATTCCATATCCCTTTCTATCCTATCCTATCCTATCCTATCCTTTTTTCTATTCCATTCTGTATCCCTTTCTATGCTATCATATACTATCCTATCCTATTTTCTATTCCATTCCTTATCCCTTTTTATCCTATCCTATCCTATCCTATCCTATCCTATTCCTATTCCATTCCATATCCCTTTCTATCCTATCCTATCCTATCCTATCCTATCCTATCCTATCCTATGTTCTATTCAATTCCATTCCATATCCTATCCTATCCTATCCTATTTCTATTCCATTCCACATCCCTTTCTATTCTATCCTATCCTATCCTTATTCCATTCCATATCCTTTTCTATCCTATCCTATCCTATCCTATCCTTTTTTCTATTCCATTCTGTATCCCTTTCTATGCTATCATATACTATCCTATCCTATCCTATTCCTATTCCATATCCCTTTCTATCCTATCCTATCCTATCCTATCCTATGTTCTATTCAATTCCATTCCATATCCTATCCTATCCTATTTCTATTCCATTCCATATCCCTTTCTATCCTATCCTATCCTATCCTATCCTATCCTATCCTATCCTATCCTTTTTTCTATTCAATTCCATTCCATATCCTATCCTATCCTATCCTATTTCTATTCCATTCCACATCCCTTTCTATTCTATCCTATCCTATCCTATCCTTATTCCATTCCATATCCCTTTCTATCCTATCCTATCCTATCCTTTTTTCTATTCCATTCTGTATCCCTTTCTATGCTATCATATACTATCCTATCCTATCCTATTCCTATTCCATATCCCTTTCTATCCTATCCTATCCTATCCTATCCTATGTTCTATTCAATTCCATTCCATATCCTATCCTATCCTATTTCTATTCCATTCCATATCCCTTTCTATCCTATCCTATCCTATCCTATCCTTTTTTCTATTCCATTCTGTATCCCTTTCTATGCTATCATATACTATCCTATCCTATTTTCTATTCCATTCCTTATCCCTTTTTATCCTATCCTATCCTATCCTATCCTATTCCTATTCCATTCCATATCCCTTTCTATCCTATCCTATCCTATCCTATCCTATCCTATGTTCTATTCAATTCCATTCCATATCCTATCCTATCCTATCCTATTTCTATTCCATTCCACATCCCTTTCTATTCTATCCTATCCTATCCTTATTCCATTCCATATCCCTTTCTATCCTATCCTATCCTATCCTATCCTTTTTTCTATTCCATTCTGTATCCCTTTCTATGCTATCATATACTATCCTATCCTATCCTATTCCTATTCCATATCCCTTTCTATCCTATCCTATCCTATCCTATCCTATGTTCTATTCAATTCCATTCCATATCCTATCCTATCCTATTTCTATTCCATTCCATATCCCTTTCTATCCTATCCTATCCTATCCTATCCTATCCTATCCTATCCTTTTTTCTATTCAATTCCATTCCATATCCTATCCTATCCTATCCTATTTCTATTCCATTCCACATCCCTTTCTATTCTATCCTATCCTATCCTATCCTTATTCCATTCCATATCCCTTTCTATCCTATCCTATCCTATCCTTTTTTCTATTCCATTCTGTATCCCTTTCTATGCTATCATATACTATCCTATCCTATTTTCTATTCCATTCCTTATCCCTTTTTATCCTATCCTATCCTATCCTATCCTATCCTATTCCTATTCCATTCCATATCCCTTTCTATCCTATCCTATCCTATCCTATCCTATGTTCTATTCAATTCCATTCCATATCCTATCCTATCCTATCCTATTTCTATTCCATTCCACATCCCTTTCTATTCTATCCTATCCTATCCTTATTCCATTCCATATCCCTTTCTATCCTATCCTATCCTATCCTATCCTTTTTTCTATTCCATTCTGTATCCCTTTCTATGCTATCATATACTATCCTATCCTATCCTATTCCTATTCCATATCCCTTTCTATCCTATCCTATCCTATCCTATCCTATGTTCTATTCAATTCCATTCCATATCCTATCCTATCCTATTTCTATTCCATTCCATATCCCTTTCTATCCTATCCTATCCTATCCTATCCTATCCTTTTTTCTATTCAATTCCATTCCATATCCTATCCTATCCTATCCTATTTCTATTCCATTCCACATCCCTTTCTATTCTATCCTATCCTATCCTATCCTATCCTTATTCCATTCCATATCCCTTTCTATCCTATCCTATCCTATCCTTTTTTCTATTCCATTCTGTATCCCTTTCTATGCTATCATATACTATCCTATCCTATCCTATTCCTATTCCATATCCCTTTCTATCCTATCCTATCCTATCCTATCCTATCCTATCCTATCCTATGTTCTATTCAATTCCATTCCATATCCTATCCTATCCTATTTCTATTCCATTCCATATCCCTTTCTATCCTATCCTATCCTATCCTATCCTTTTTTCTATTCCATTCTGTATCCCTTTCTATGCTATCATATACTATACTATCCTATTTTCTATTCCATTCCTTATCCCTTTTTATCCTATCCTATCCTATCCTATCCTATCCTATTCCTATTCCATTCCATATCCCTTTCTATCCTATCCTATCCTATCCTATCCTATCCTATCCTATCCTATTTTCTATTCAATTCCACATCCCTTTGTATCCTATCCCATTCCACTCCACTCCTATTCCTATTCATGAATAATGAACAAATATTTAAGCATGTAAAGAACAGTTGTCCTCAAAAGGTATCAAAAATATTCTATGCAAGAGAATATTTGTAACTCAGGGTGGAGCTGTCGGGTGCTTATTGCTGTCTGTGCTTGGATGTTTTCTTGGTTGCTTTTGAATCTCATGATAAACAAGCCAACAGTAAAAAAAACCATCAAGGAACCACCAAGAACGGTCCCACCAATGCTGACAGGATTAGCCACTAATATATAAAAAGAGAACAAACCCCACTCCCTTCTAGCACTGATGATGTTACCTAGTTGGGTAATGAAACGTCTGCAACAAAACAGATCAAGCTCAGAGAGCACCAAGGACCCCACCTTCCACCCAACCGAGTAGAAAGAACGGGCAAAATCACTGTAATGTCCAATACCTCGTTATCTTCTCGTCTGCAAGACTTATAGAGCTGTCCGATGCTGGATTGTCCTCTTCAAATGCCACACTTGGGGGCGGCGACGGAAATTCTTCTAAGTTGTCAACGGGACTCTCCGGAAGAGGTGGATAGTCTGATAGAGCACCCATAGGATGAGTCTGAGCTTCTTGGAGGAAGACATCATCATCGTCTTCCTCTCGACAGAACGGTGGTGGGGAGATCTGAGGGTAGGTTTCGGAGATGCGCAGGGAGAACCTTCCTTGACCAGAGAGAGATTCCGGCTCCGAGAAAGAACTATTCTTTGAGGGGATCCCATGCCACTGTTGGAAAACCTTCTGGCCAGTTGTTTGAGCAGAGGTGGAGCTCTTTGGAAGGTGGTTCTCTCTGGCCCATTTCATTTTAGCTGAGGGTTGCCGTTGAGATGGAGTAGACTTGCTCCTCCACATTGTGGTTCCTTCTGCTGGCTCCTTGCTTGGCTGATGGACACTTTCCAGGATCTGGCTCTGAGCTTTGTTGTGCTCTTCCTTGTCAGCTCTGGGCGGCCACCTCGTCACTGGGTTGTCCCCGGCAGCGGGAAAGTCGGAAAGAGTCGGGGTGGAGGATGCCGGACTACGGGAGGAATAGCTGGTTTTGGAAGGAGCCACCCGCCTGAAGCCTTGCTTGGCATCGGAATGCTTCTCCTTCGTATCCGGGCAAGGGGAGACAAAGGCCGATGTCCGGCTGTGATGTCGGAGAATATCAGAGACCTTCTGTCTCTCTGCGTTGGGCGCTGTGCTACCCACATTCTCACTGCTGTGATGAGGACGGTATTGGGTGAATGCCGATTTCTCGAGGTGACCTCGTTTGCTATTGCCGAATGACCTAGGAGAGAGCGAGAAAACGAGAGTTTTCTCAAAGGGAAATAAATTAAAAAGAGTCGAGGGGAAAAAAGCATTCCGACCCACCCCTCCACCCTCCCCCAATTCAGGCAGGAATAATTTTGTAAAAATAACCACGGAGGTGACTATCATAAGGGAAGTTAGTAGACCAAAGTCTGCCTGGTAGTGTTGTGGCCCGCCGGTGGAGCTGCAAGCGGATTTGGACAGTGAGGAGGTTGGGGAGGAACACGGGCCAGTCCTGGAGTCTGGGGGAGGCTCGGATGAGGGTTAGGGTTAGATCTTCCATTTGTGACTTTACTCCAGGGGTGTCCAAACTTTTTGCGAGGAGGGCCAGATTTGGTGAGGTAAAAATGTGTGGGGCCGATCATTCAGCCTGACATTCTTTGAACCCTTAACATTAAATGCGAATTAACTACCGTATTTTTCGGAGTATAAGACGCACCAAGATTTTGAAGAGGCAAATTAAAAAAGTTTTTGCACTCTCCCACGAAAATGGGCCTTTTTTTAAAAGGGCATGAATAGCCTTTAAGAGGCTTCTAGAGTGCTCCTGGGGGCTGGGGGGGGGGGCAAAGTTGAGCAAAAAATGGCCCGTTTTTTGCTCATTTATGCCCTCCACAGCCCCCAGGAGCACTCTGAAAACCTCCTAAAGGCTATGCACAGCCATTTTGGTGAAGGGGGCAGAGTTTTGGGAGGCAAAAAATGCTGTATTCAGTGTATAAGATGCACCCAGATTTTTAGCCTCTTTTTTGAGGGGAAAAAGATGCATCTTTATACTTCGAAAAATACGGTATTTTATGAAAGACTAAACAAATAACTCCAGTGGGGAGAAGAGGCTGCGGGCCGCTTGAAATTTGAAAAAGGGCCACATTTGGCCCCCGGGCCGCACTTTGGACATGCCTGCTTTACTCCCAAGTCGACCCTGATTTCTGAGTTGTTCTTCTGGCAGCTCTGCGCATGCGCACACTGGGAACAGTCTCCAGCTGTTCCTCTGCCTCACTGCTGTCTAGGTCCGTAAGCAATGATCACTGCCAGATGGCCTCGGCCCCCTCTCTGCCTCCGACGCAGAGCCCTCGTCCGAGCCTTCTCCAGACTCCAGGACTGGCCCATGTTCCTCCCCAACCTCCTCACTGTCCGAATCTGCTGCCAACTCCGCTGGCGGGCCACAACGGTTAGGGAACATGACACAAATGTGTTAGGTTAGTACATGACATTCTGAAATAGTTCTCATATGATTTCCCTGCCCTCTGGAGCAGTGATTATGCGGGGTATGCAAAGCATCCAAAGGGAGATCCTCTCCCAAAGCAACCTGCCCTCCCTCTGAATGTCGAAGCAGCTGTGAAGTCTGCAAGGCTTAGCACAGGCTAAGTTTGGGGATTGGCTGGAAGTCGCTGTGAGGCTGCGGAGGAAGTAAAGCATTCGAGGGAGTTTGTGGCAGTGGAGGCGACTGGGACATTTTGGAAGGAATCCTAACGGCCAAACTAGCCTTTCACTCAACCTGATGCAATTTGAAAAGCATCTCTTTGAATGCTCTCTTAGCCCTAATTATCCTTCCTTCCTTCTTTCTTCCTCTTTCTTCTTTTCTTCCCTCCCTTTCTTTCCTTCCCTCCTTTTCTTTTTTCTTTCTTTCCCTCTTTCTTCCTTTCTTTCATCCTTCCTTCCCTTTCTTCTTTCCCTTTCTCCCTCCCTTTCTTTCCTTCTATCTTTCTCTCTCTTTCCCTCCCTCCCTCTTTCTTTTCCTTTCTCTTTCTCCCTTATTTCTCTCTCCCCTTCCTTGCTTCCATCCTTTTTTCTTTCTTCCTTCCCTTTCTTTCTTCTTTCCCTCCCTCCCTTTCTTTCCGTCCTTCCCTGCCTTCCTTCTTTCTTTCTCTCTTTCCCTCCCACCCCCTCTTTCTTTCTTTTTTCTTTCTTCCCTCCCTTCTTTCCCTCCCTCCCTTTCTTCCCTCCCTCCCTCCCTCCCTTCTTTCTCTTTCCCTCCCTCCTTCTCTTTCTTTTCCTTTCTTCCTGCTTTCCTTCTTTCTCTCTCCCCTTCCTTGCTTCTATCTTTTTCCTTTCTTTCTTTCTTTCTTTCTTTCTTTCTTTCTTTCTTTCTTTCTTTCCCTCTCTTTCTTTCATCCTTCCCTCTTTCTTCTTTTGCTCCCTCCCTCCCTTTCTTTCCTTCCTTCCTTGCCTTCCTTCCTTCTTTCTTTTTCTCTCTCTTTCCCTCCCTCCCTCCCTCCCTCTTCCTTCTTTCCTTCCTTTTTATGAGAAATGAAAACTAGCCCAATTTGGTTGATGAGTCTTTAGAATTCCACGGAGCTCTTTCGTTGAAGAAAAGGCTCCGTGCAATGGAGACTGAATGACGTACGGAGCAAGCTTACTGACTTTTACAGCTGTAGATTTTGGAAATAACATTTCTAGGCATTTAACATGCTTGCAACACACACACACACACACACACCAACCCCCATACAAACACGCTTACCTGCTTGTAGCACCCAGTACATAGAAAGGATCTTTCATAAAATGAGAGATTTGGTTACTGTCTTCCACCTGGAAATCCTTAAGGAGAAGAGATGGGAAGTTGAAAGCAAATTAAAAAGCCACATTGTTTTGTAAAAGAGAACTTCAGCAAATAGTGTCTGGGCATTTTGACAACTGGCATGTTTAACAATGGTTCCAATGTCCTTGGGGGGGGGGGTCGTGCGTTTGTCATTTGCAACCTTCCCAAGTCACTTGCTGAGTGCCTGAATTTTGAACATGTGACATGGGAATTTTGGGCTCCATTGTGGTCATAAGTTGAGGACTAGTTGCACTCGAGTGGACAGAAGGAAGAGGAAGAAAAACTGAATTGCCTCTGTGCTCACAGACAGAAAAAGACCAGTCTCTTGCTTCTGTT
The DNA here is from genome assembly GCF_964273705.1 of Natrix helvetica. Taxonomy (NCBI): domain Eukaryota; kingdom Metazoa; phylum Chordata; class Lepidosauria; order Squamata; family Natricidae; genus Natrix; species Natrix helvetica. The sequence continues at coordinate 8,438,467 of NC_138558.1, read as the reverse complement.
TTTGTCTCCTATGCTTGATAATTATCTATCTATCTATCTATCATCTATCATCTATCTATCTATCTATCATCTATCTATCTATCTATCTATCTATCTATCTATCTATCTATCATCTATCTATCTATCTATCTATCTATCTATCTATCTATCTATCTATCTCTATCTATATCTATCCATCCATCCATCCATCCATCCATATCTATATCTATATCTATCTGCAAAAAAATATATCACTGCATCTAGATATCATCTTCCCTGACTCACTTCTGCCTACTAGGTAAAATATTAAACACCTAAAATTTCTGCTGGAAAAACCAGAAACACAAATACACATCCAGCAATTGGCTTGTCCTCTTTCTTGATCTCCGGGGACTTTTCTGAACTTCGCAAAAAAAGAGAAACGATCTTTTCTCTGTTCGTTTTGAGAATGATGAAAGGCAAGGAAACCAGCTGAAATATTTAGGATCCAGGTGAGATTAAATCTGGCCTTCACTTTGGTGCAACGGCTTTATTGCCGCTTAAGGAAAGCCTGTGGATTTGAGTGAGCCTCCCAAGCATATAATTACCTGTATTCTCAGTCTAGATCTGAAAATTGAAGGAATAAAGTTGTTGGGTCGGATGCGAAAACCCCCGGGGATTAATTCTCCTAACTATCTTAAGAGCAAAATAAGATTGTTTAATTGGGATGCTATTGGGAATGTCATGCCCCAAGGAAGGTTCGGCAGACAAGGAGAATGGATATTAGATTGAATACCAATAACCCTTAGACTTATATACCACTTAATAGGGTTTACAGCCCGTTCTAAGTGGTTTACAGAGTCAGCCTATTGCCCCCAACAATCTGGCTCCTTATTTTATTGACCTCGGAAGGATGGGAGGCTGAGTCAACCTTGAGCCAGTCGGTCAGGATCGAACTCCTGGCAGTGGGCAGAGTTAGCCTACAATACTGCATTCTAACCACTAGGAGGGAGGGGAGGAAGGAAAATAGCAATAGCATTTACATGCCGCTTCACAGTGCTTTACAGCGCTCTCTAAGCGGTTTACAGAGTCAGCCTCTTGCCCCCCAACAATCCGGGTCCTCATTTGACCCACCTCGGAAGGATGGAAAGCTGAGTCAACCTTCAGCCTGGTGAGATTCGATCTGCCAAAGTGCTGACAGCCAGCAGGCGGCAGAAGTAGCCTGCAGTACTGCACTCTAACCACTGCACCACCGTGGCTCTTATAATAGATATAAATTAAGCCAGGTAGCCCTTGCTATACAACTTGAGGTTATGAGCTACCGTATTTTTCGGAGTATAAGACGCACCGGTGTATAAGCCCCACCAAGATTTCTAAGAGGTAAGTAAGAAAAAAAAGTTTTGGCCTTCCCTCAGCCCCCAGCAGCCCTCTGCAGGCTTCAGCAGTGCTGGGCCAAAGCAAAAAGGCCCCCATTTCTGCCTTGCCCCAGCCTTGTTGAAGCCTGCAGAGGGCTGCTGGGGGCTGGGGGAAGGCCAAAAATGGCTGTATTCAGTATATAAGACGCCCCGACATTTCCACGCTCTTTTAGGGTGGTGGTGGAAAGGTGCATCTTATACTCCGAAAAATACGGTAACAGGAATATGATTGCACAATGAGCACCCTTGCAACACAACTGCATTTCCAGGAGAGGCCTCGACTTACGACCACCTTTCTGCGGCTAAGCAAGGGAGCGGTTAAGTGGCTTTTGTCCCACTTTGCATCTTTTCTTCCCACCGTTGTTAAGTGAATCACTGCAATTGTTAAGTGAGTAACCCAGTTGTTCCCTGTTGACTTTGCTTGTCGGAAAGTTGCCAAAGGGGATCATGTGATCCTGAGACACTGCAACCGTCATAAATGTGAACCCGTTGCCAAGCGTCTGAATTTTGATCACATGACCATGGGGATGCTGAAACGGACGTAGGTGTGAAAACCAGTTACTTATTTTCAGTGCCGTTGTAACTTTGAACGGTCACTAAATGAACTGTTGTAAGTCAAGGACTACCTGTATTCCAATACCGCATGGGGGTGCATTTCCCAATGGTGTAATGGCTCACCCAATTATAATCCTAAGAGACTCTTCAATATCATCTCCTTTTAATGACCCCATAATCCCTTGCGGGGCGGAATCTGGGCAACTGAATGGAGCAAGTGTGTTGACTGGCCAGATGCCCTTCCTGTCGCCAATGCGGAGTTTTGTTCGGCAGATAAATTCCCAGAGAGAAATATCTAGGATCAAACTCACAGCGAGAGCTCCACCTCTAGGCCAACGCACCACTCTTTAGAGATTCTTCAATATGTTGCTAATAAAACTGCATTGCATACGGAGAAGAAAACAGGAGTTTTTAGCTGCTAAATCTGTATTTACTCTTTATCCCATATATGTATATCGTGGGGCTGCTTGGTTGAATGCAGATAACAACTATGAAGAGCTGCCAAGAAACAGGCACGCATTAGAAGGGATTCAACCAAACAGTTACTTAGAAAGCCGCCTGACGAGAAACAAGATAATCTTCTTAATCTAATTTCAATCTTCTTTGAGTTTTCCAGCTCGCTATCTGAACTGCAGAATAAAATGGTGGTGTGGGTTAGATCTGGATTTTTCTAGCCAGGGTGACAGCTGATCCCTAATAATAAAGAAATATTTGGTATTCTCCTCCTTCTCTCTCTCTGCTATGAAAAACAAAGCATTCCAATTAATGATTTAAAAGTGGGTGGATAATCCTTGATTTACAACAGTTTGATTTAGTGACCATTTGAAGTTACAACGGTAGTGGGAAAGACGACTTAGGACCGTTGGAGCCCTTCCACACTCACATGCTCAAAATTCAGACGCTTGGCTCAGAGGTAGTATTCAGCAGGTTCTGACCAGTTCTAGAGAACCGGTAAATACCACCTCTGACTGGGCCTGCCCCATCTATTCTCTGATTCCTTAGTCCCAGCTGATCGGGAGGGAATGGGGATTTTGCAGTATCCTTTCCCTGGAATGGGGAGGGAATGGAAATTTTACATTATCCTTCCCCTGGAGTGGGGAGGGAATGGGGATTTTGCAGTACTCTTCCCCTGAAGTGGGGAGGGAAAGGAGATTTTGCAGTATCCTTCTCCTGGAGTGGGGAGGGAATGGAGATTTTGCAGTATCCTTCCCCTGGAGTGGGGAGGGAATGGAGGTTTTGCAGTATCCTTCCCCTGGAGTGGGGAGGGAATGGAGATATTGCAGTATCCTTCCCCTGGAGTGGGGAGGGAATGGAGATTTGCAGTATCCTTCCCCTGGAGTGGGGAGGGAAAGGAGATTTTGCAGTATCCTTCCCCTGGAGTGGAGAGGGAATGGAGATTTTGCAGTATCCTTCCCCTGGAGTGGGGAGGGAATGGAGATTTTGCAGTATCCTTCCCCTGGAGTGGGACGGGAATGGAAATTTTACATTACCCTTCCCCTGGAGTGGGGAGGGAAAGGAGATATTGCAGTATCCTTCCCCTGGAGTGGGGAGGGAATGGAGATTTGCAGTATCCTTCCCCTGGAGTGGGGAGGGAAAGGAGATTTTGCAGTATCCTTCCCCTGGAGTGGAGAGGGAATGGAGATTTTGCACTATCCTTCCCCTGGAGTGGGGAGGGAATGGGGATTTTGCAGTATCCTTCCCCTGGAATGGGGAGGGAATGGAAATTTTACATTATCCTTCCCCTGGAGTGGGGAGGGAAAGGAGATTTTGCAGCATCCTTCCCCTGCCATGCCCACAAGCCACGCCCACCAAGCTACACCACGCCCACCAAGCCACGCCACACCCACCAAGCCACATCCACAGAATCGGTAGTAAAAAGTTTGAATCCCACTACTGGCTTGGTGCTATCTTTATTATTAAAAGTAGTCCTTACTCCTGTTCATTTAGTGACTATTTGAAATTACCACGGCGGTCACAAAAAACGACACACTTTTTTTCATACTTAAGATGGTCATGACATCCCCACAGTCGCGTGTGCAATATTCAGAGGCTTGGCCACTGGCATGTATTTATGACAGTTGCAGACAGTGTCCCGGGGTCACGCAATCCCCTTTTGCGACCTTCAGACACGCAAAGTCAATGGGAAAGCTTGACTCACTTAACAACCGCATTACTTAACAACTGCAGAAATTCACTTAACAACCGTGGCAAGGAAGTTCATAAAATGGAGCCAGATTCACTTGAGAACTGTCTCATTTAGGGGCAGAAATTTGGGACACCATGGTGATCGTAAGTCGAGGACTACCTGCAGTGTTCTATCCCTCAGTTTATTTTAATCACGGTTGCTTGAATAATTCACAATCAGCGGAGTAGATCTCAGGCAAAGCCTTATAACCTACAGTAGTGGCCAAAATTGTAGAAACCTTTTGGGAAAAGTGCATTTTCTAAAACTAGCTAATAGCACCACTTTTTTTGGAGTAGTACCATATATCAATGGAAAGATAATTTAATCAAGAATGCAATGCAATAACTTTTATGAAGATTTGCTATTAGAATAGCAGTTATAAAGAAGAAAAGTAAAATGAAAAGTAAAAATAAAGTAAAGTAAAAAGTAAAAATTATCCCCATAGAAAAAATGAGATATACAAAAATTATCCCCATGTCAGTTAATACTTAGTTGGGTAATCTTTAGCATGAATTACCACCTTACAACGTCTTCCCATGGAGGGAACCAAGTCTTTTAGTTCTGCAGCTGTTATAATGTGAAACCAAGATTGAATGATTGCTTCTATGAACTTGGGTTTTATTTCTGGGTCGCTTCTGACTAGTCGGCTCCATAGATTTTCAATTGGGTTAAGGCAGTGGTGAAATTCAATTTTTTTCACTACCGGTTCTGTGGGTGTGGCTTGGTGGGCGTGGTGTGGCTTGGTGGGCGTGGCAGGGGAAGGACACTGTAAAATTTCCATTCCCATCCCACTCCAGGGCAAGGTTACTGCAAAATCCCCATTCCCTCCCAGTCAGCTGGGACTCGGGAGGCAGAGAATAGATGGGGTGGGGCCAGCCAGAGGTGGTTTTTGCCGCTTCTCCAAACTACTCAAAATTTCTGCTACCGGTTCTCCAGAACTGGTCAGAACCTGCTGAATAATACCACCTCTGAATGGAATACGGTTATCTTGAAACTCCCCCCCCCCCCCAAAAAAAGTGGCGTTATTAGCCATCAAACCTGAAAAATACACTTTTCCCAAAATGTTTCCACAATTTTGGCTATTACTCCAAAATATAATCCAAAATTGAATACGAATATGGGCGTTCCCAATCAATGAGATATCATGGCAGGATCTTTCTGTGGCATTTAAATGATCACCCCGGCTAGAGTTGAGGTTTCCAAGTATGAAAAATTCAGAGGAAAAGAAGAAGAAGAAGAAGAAGAAGAGGAAGAAGAAGAAGAAGAAGAAGAAGAAGAGGAAGAAGAAGAAGAAGAAGAAGAAGAAGAAGAAGAAGAAGAAGAAGAAGAAGAAGAAGGAGGAAGAAGAAGAAGAAGAAGAAGAAGAAGAAGAAGAAGAAGAAGAAGAAGAAGAAGAAGAAGAAGGAGAAGAAAAGAACTTGGGAAAACACACTGGCTTTTTTCCAGATGCTAAAGATCACATACTTTGAAGAGACAAGGATCCCAGCCAGTCATAATTTACTGGGTCCAAAGATTACTTCGGCAATATAGACTGCGTCCTGTGGGGAAGGCAGCAGCTGGTGAGGGAGGGGCCCTTTCAGCGCTCCCCCCAAATTTATACGCGGGAGACGCATGAGGCGAGCAGGCTGAGACAGGCTGAAAAGAGAGAAGCTGCAGAAGAGGAGAAGGAATGCTGGGCTCGAAGACAGATCGGCTGGCGAGATTGCACAGCTATCAATTTCCTCTCTTCTTTAAACAAATTCCTTGGGTGACACAGCTGTATAATTTATAGCCAGGCTGCACGGAAGACTACATTCCCTAAGGAGAGCCTGCAATATATACCGGTATATATTGGATGCCTATATATATATATATATATATATAGATAGATAGATAGATAGATAGATAGATAGATAGATGATAGATAGATAGATATGTTGTATTTGTACTGATAAATAAATAAAGGGAGACTAGTATATATATATATATATATATAGATAGATAGATAGATAGATAGATAGATAGATAGATAGAAATAGATATAGATATAGAGATAGATAGATAGATAGATAGATAGATAGATAGATAGATATAAAGTATAGATATATATAGATATATAGTATAGATATATATATTACTAGCATGTATATATATATATATATATATATATATATATATATATATATATATATAGAGAGAGAGAGAGAGAGAGAGAGAGAGAGAGAGGGAGGGAGGGAGGGAGGGAGGGAGAGGGAGGGAGGGAGGGAGGGAGGGAGGGAGGGAGAGAGAGAGAGAGAGAGAGAGAGAGAGAGAGAGAGAGAGAGAGAGAGAAAGGCAGTTTAAGCTAGGCCAGTGGGAAATAAACCGCAACTCAAATAAAGTCTTCCAGAAATTATCAAAATTGAGATAAGCTTTGTTTTTATCCGTATCCCTGCTTGGCCTTCTCTTCTTTCTATTCTTTTAAAAAACACAAAATAAGGCTGGATTCCAGAGGGGGGGGGGAAGGACCATTAAGAAACCCAAGGGAGCATCAATTTTGGTCAATGTAAAAAAGAGGTGGAGACTCTGGAAAGAGTGCAGAGAAGAGCAAGGAAGAGTATTAGGGGACCGGAGGCCAAAACATATGAAGAATGGTTGCAGGAACTGGGCATGTCTAATTTAATGAAAAGAAGGACCAAGGGAGACATGATAGCATTGTTCCAAGATCTCAGGGGTTGCCACAAAGAAGAGGGAGTCAAACTATTCTCCAAAGCACCTGGGGGCAGAACAAGAAGCAATGGGTGGAAACTAATTAAGGAGAGAAGCAACCTAGAACTAAAGATAAATTTCCTGACAGTCAGAACAATGAATCAGCGGAACAGAAGTTGCCTACAGAAGTTGTGAATGTTCCAACACTGGAAGTCTTTAAGAAGATGTTGGATAGCCATTTGTCTGGAACGGTTTAGGGTTTCCTGCCTAGGCAGGGGGTTGGACTAGAAGACCTCCAAGGTCCCTTCCAATTCTGTTATTCTTTTCTTTTCTATTCTATTTTATTGCTATTTAGTTGTGTCCGACTTTTGGTGGCTATACAGGTAGTCCTTGGCTTACGACCACAATCGAGTCCAACATTTTTTTTGCTTAGCAAGATAGTTGCTAAGTGAGTTTTGCCCTGTTTTATGGCCTTTCTTGCCAATGTTGTTGAGTGAATCACTGCAGTTGTTAAGTTAGCAACGTGATTATTTAAGTGAACCTGGCTTCCCTATTGCTTGTTTGTCGGAAGGTTGCAAAACAGAATCACATGACCCTGAGATACTAACAACCGTCACCAGTTGCCAAGGGTCTGAATTTTGAGCTGCAATGCTCCTGAGGGTGAAAAAAATGGTCATGTCACTTTTTGCAGCGCCGTTGTTATCTTTGAACGGTCACTAAATGAGCTGTTTTAAGCCATGGACTACCTGACTGAACTCTTTTTAAAAATTCCTATTTGCGTATCTATATTTGCACATTTCTCTTTTCCTGAATGCCTGACCATTTTGTCAACCCCATCAGTAGCCATGCCATTAACACAAACTCACTTAACGACTGCCTCGCTTAGCAACAGAAATTTGGGCTCGATTGTGGTTTGCAAGTCTATCTTGATAGTATAAAAGATAAAGGTTTCCCTCGCACATACGTGGTAGTCGTTCCTGACTCTAGGGGGCGGTGCTCATCTCCGTTTCAAAGCCAAAGAGCCAGCGTTGTCGGAAGACGTCTCCGTGGTCATGTGGCCGGCATGACTAAACGCCGAAGGCGCACGGAACGCTGTTCCCTTCCCACCAAAGGTGGTCCTTATTTTTCTACTTGCATTTTTCACATGCTTTCGAACGGCTAGGTTGGAAGAAGATTCGAACCGACGAACTGCCGGCCTTTCTGATCGGCAAGCTCAGCGTCTTAGCCTCTGAGCCACCACGTCCCTATCTTTATAGTATGCCCATATAGTACATAGGTGTCCCTATCTTTATAATATACCTATATAGTACCGTATTTTTCGGCGTGTAAGGCGCACCAAGGTTTTGAAGAGGCAAATAAAAAAAAAAGTTTTTACACCTGCAAACCTCCCAAAAGCGGCTCATTTTTCGTGAAAATGGGCCCATTTTTTTTTTCAAAAAAAAAACAAAAAAAACGCACGAATAGCCCTTAGGAAGCTTGTAGAGTGTTCCGGGGGAGGGGGGCAAAAATGAGCAAAAAACGGCCCTTTTTTCACGAAAACGGGCCCATTTTTTGTCAAAAAAGGGCATTAGGAAGCTTATGGGGGCTGGGGGGGGAAGCTCCTGGGGGCTGGGGGGGGGAACAGCAAAAATGGCCTGTTTTTTGCTCATTTCTGCCCTCCCTAGCCCCCAGGAGTTCTCTGAAAGCCTCCTACAAGCTATGCACCGCCATTTTGGTGAAGGGGCGGGGCTTTCAGAGGCAAAAAAATGCTGTATTCGGTGTATAAGACGCACCCAGATTTTCAGCCTGTTTCTTGAGGGAAAAGGGTGCATCTTACACTCTGAAAATACAGTATATTCCTATCTTTATAGTATACCCATATAGTAGATCCCTATCTATATATCCATGATCAAGCCTCTCGGTCCCCCGAAATACCTTGCCACCCAAATTTACGGAATTGTGGCTGCAGAAAATTGGGTGCTAGTTGAGTCGATAGAGGGAAAAATGTTCTTAAATTGTCTCAAGATTTAGTGGAGTCTCAGAAAAACAACCACCGGTGCCTTTGCAAATAAGAAGACACAAGATTAACAAACCCCGAGCAGCTTGTGAAATCTCTTAGATACCTGTACGTACCTGGCACATTTTATCGGCCGAGGGAGATGACCTGGATCGGACGTGCATGGTCATAGGCTGGTTTTCTGTCCGATCTAGCAGATCTTCTGCGGAAGCCGATTTCCCAGGCTTCTTGGTGAGCCGCGTCTTTTTCTCCAGGATCTGGTTGATGGGGTGCGGCGGGGTGCAAAGGTCGAGATCGGTCTGCGTGCTTTTCGTCAACTCCGGATTCACTCTGTGATCTGGGCGGCCATCTGCTTTCAGCCAACCGGGTGTGGCGCTTTTGCTGCTACCGCCGTGATTCGGGTGGCCTGCCATCTTGCTCTCGAATTGAGTGGGATTAAAGCAGCCGTGAAGCCCGGGCAGAGGAGAATAAACGTGCCCCATTCTAGAGGCCCATTCTAGAGTCTCCCTGGTGTGAAAGAGGCTCTGGTCTTGGAGAGAATTCATGCTGGAAGCTGGGGACAAAGACTGGCTCTCTTGGCCGTTGGTTTGCCGGCACGGGGTCTGCGATCCTTCCCTTTCTTGGGAAGCCGACGAAGGGCGCTTCCCAATTTTGCGCTTAATATAATCCGCCAGGGCATTTTGCTGCAGCTGCTTCAGCTCCGGCCTTGAAAGATTGATGGTGGAAGAAGCTTTGTTCTCCTTCTCGAAGATCTTGCGTCGGTCAGCCACGGTGCTCTCTTGGAAGACAAACTGGAGCATCTTCTTCTGAAGCGAGGTTGGCGAGAGGTCGTTATCCGACACACCGATTTCATTCATCTTCTCTGGTTCGGAGTAAGACCTCTTTTTCTGCTCCGAAGTTAGCCGTTTCCGTCCCCCGATACGGTGCACGTGCAGAGGTCCTGGGAGGCCATCCTTATTGATAGGATCCATCTTGATCTCCGTCGGTGTGATGCTGTGCCTCTCCTTTGGGGTATGTGGAGATGCTGTTGTGCTCCTCATCCCGGTGTGGGCTGAAGCGGGTCTTGGCGTACTTCTCTGAACCTCCTTCCCAAAAGCAGGGCTAATGTTGAGGTCCTTACGTCTGAACGAGGTGGCCCTCAAAACCTTCGACTGGGCATCCTTAATGCTGTTCCTGTAAGTCCTGTTAACGGGGTTAATTTCCCGCTGCGAGCCGTGCGGTTCCTTGGCACTGACTTTCTGTAAGACTTCTCTCTCGGGTTCATCCAACAACTGGAACGTACTTCGGCTCCTTTGTAGCTGCCCAGACTTTTTGTGCGACTCCTTGCTGGAGCCCCCGTGGCGGTAGGTGCTCTGCTGATCTGGCAGTGCTACCAAAGCCGCCGCGATTGCCCTCTGCTGCTCGGCAGAATACCGGTTGGCCTTTTCTGGTTTGCCAGTACTTCTTTCGTTTAGGTAGAGCACATTTGGGTACAGGTCTGAGTTATTTGTGCTGGCCGGCCTGCCGTGTTCATCCAGCAATTGACCGTATTCTTGAGAGTTATGTCTACGTCGGCTATCTTCAACGCCGGACTTCTTTGAATTTTGGCTCAAGCTATTTGCGCTCTGTGGGCGCGGATGGCCTTGTTCCCGTCGCTCTATCTTGCTGACCTTCTCCAGCACAGAACATCGGGTCTTCCTAGACTCCTTTTTCCCAGACCAGGGGGGCTGAAAGCTGTTGTTGCTGCAAGATCGGAACTGGTCAGCTCTGAAATCGGAGGTCTTTGGGAGCAATGGAGAGGAAGATTCCTCATAATTTGGTTCCGCGCCGTGGCTATAATCGGCACTCATAGTGGCATCTCGGTGATCTTCTGTGGCACGCCATTCTCTCTCCTGCCAATATTCTGGGGCCTGCTCTTTAATATCCTTTTCTTCCTGGTTGGCATAGTTAACCAAGTGCCACTTGGCACCTGCACAATTCCTACCCGATTGCGCCTCCTTCAAATCCATGGGGTTTGGAAGCTGAGTGCTCTCTGGGATATTTTGCAAGGAAGAGAAAAGGTACTGTTTCGCCTTGTTGGGGTTCCACTGATTTTGTGCAGCAGGATCGCAATCATTTATCGGCAGGTTGGCATTCCAGTCCTCTGGCTGTTCCTCTGAACTGTACGCCTTTGATGGGCAGAAGGCTTTGCTCTCAGCCACCGCATCTCGTAGGTGAAATGACCACGGCTGAAAAGCATGGTTCAAATATTGGGCATCGTTCGCACTCTCTTGGATGTTGGGTTGCGCGGTATAGGTGGGCTCTGCGTCCTCCTCCTGTCTCGGAGAGGTTGGGTAGGCTTGAGGATGGGTCCTGTATAAGACGACTTTCGAAGTCTCATTGTCCATCTTTTTTTTCCCTGCTCCGGAGGGTCCACATTCCGGATGGTAGAAGACGGTTGCCTTGCTCGGGATGCTCTGGTTGCCGTTCTCATCCACGACGGGAAGCGGCTTGCAGGAAACGGCCTTTTCGTAGGAAGCGGGAAAAGAAGCCGGAGGAGGAGCGTGACCGCTCTCTTTGGCAAGTGCCGGGTACACCAGCCCGCTGTTGTTCACAGAAGGGTGAGGAACCTGAGCAAAATGTGGTTCGGGAGAAGGGACGGGGTAAACCCCAGTAGGTAGCAGGGGCTGTCCTGGTTGTGTAGCTTGGGGGTAACCTTGTTTGGGCTTCATGGTGGGGCTGCCCTCTGGACTCCTCTCCATCACGGTGTGGAGCTGTCCTTCTAGGAATGCCGGTTTCGAGAGCTGCCCCGGAGGCGGCGTGCCCTGGCCTAGGAGAAGCCAAGCGTTTTTGGAATGGGTCCTCAAAGCCTTTCTTTGTTCGTGACTAGACCAAGAGCCGGGCCTGTCGTGGTGCCTGGTTGCTGCATAGCTATCACTTCGGGTGGGGGGCATGGGAGGCCCCTTTGCGTACTGGCTCTCGTTGTCCAACGAATTCCGCCCCTGCGGGACTTTGTGATGGCCGTGTGGCCTGCTGGCGCTGTAAGCTTTAGGGTGGGCCTCCCCGCTGGCTACGAGAGCAGAGGACTTCACCTCAAATTCCTCTGAAACGCCTCTCTGGGCATTGTAGACCGTCTTAATGTACCGGATGTCTGCCTGACGCATGCCGCCTTCTTGCGGCCTGGCCCGGGAATGCACGTTCTCCATTGAATAGGACCTCTCCTTGCAGAAGGGAGGCAGCTGATACTCGGGGGTGCTGGAACTGGTGGAGAAAGAGCTGTAAGCAGAATCCCTCTTGCTGTGAAGGTGAGCGAGTTGGTCGATGCTACTGGTGGACTTGGCTGGCGAAAGATGGCAGGAAGGGTGGGCGTATCCCGCCGGTAGGTGATCTAGACTCTCCATGCTCCCCCTGGAACTGTACTGGTCGGGACTTCTTCTTAAAAAGCCATGGTCGAAGTTGGAGAGGTCGTTGGTGGAGGAACTGGAGCGAGCGAGGAAGAGAGAGAGAGACACGCACAGAAACACAGAAGGGAACACTTGGTTAGCGTGACTACGCGAGCGAGAGAGAGAGTGGAATGGATTTATAAAGGGACGGAGGGATATGTTTAGTTTATAGAGGGTGGACGAAAAGCCATATTTGGGCCTCGTGCTGTTCTTAGTGTGCAGTCATCCCGGTTTCCTAGAATGAACCATTTTGACATTGCAACACATGTCTCTTATTTATCACTCCAAAGGGAGGGGGGAAATAGATGGAGGAGATCTCCAGAGGCGGCTTTGCGGGGAAACGCCTGGGAGTCAACTCCACCCATGAAATTCATCACAGGCATCCTAAACATTGCCGAAATATTCAGACATCATTAGAGGAAGGAAGATCAGGACAAGGGGGGAGGGAGGGAAAAATCTGTCCTTTTTTAAGTCTTCCCCGCTTCAATTCCCCCCCCCCCTCCCTTTTAAGGTGCTGATGGTCATGGCCTTTGGGAAACTCCAACTAGACTTCCTTCCTCCTTCCTTCCCTTTCTCCTTCCTTCCTTCCTTTCTTCTTTCCTTCTTCCCCTCTCTCCTTCCTTTCTTCCCTCCTCTTTCTCCTTCCTCCCCCTTCCTCCTTCTCCCTCCTCTTTCTCCTCCCTCCCCTCCTTTTTCCATTCCTTCCTTCCCTCTTCTTTCTCCTTCCTTCCATCCTTTCTTCTTCCTTCTTTCCTTCTTCCCCTCTCTCCTTCCTTTCTTCCCTCCTTTCTCCTTCCTCCCCCCTTCCTCTTCCTCCTTCCCATCCTTTCTCCTTCCTTCCTTCCCTCCTTTCTCCTTCCTCCCATCCTTCCTCCTCCCTTCCCTTTCTTTTTCCTTCTTTCCTTCTTCCCCTCTCTCCTTCCTTTCTTCCCTCCTCTTTCTCCTTCCTCCCCTTCCTCCTTCCCCCTCCTCTTTTTCCTCCCTCCCCTCCTTTCTCCTCCCTTCCCTTTCTTTTTCCTTCTTTCCTTCTTCCCCTCTCTCCTTCCTTTCTTCCCTCCTCTTTCTCCTTCCTTCCCTTTCTCCTTCCTCCCCCCTTCCTCTGCCCCCTCCTTTCTCCTCCCTCCCCTCCTTTTTCCTTCCTTCTTTCCCTCCTTTCTCCTTCCTTCCTTCCCTCCTTTCTCCTTCCTTCCTTCCCTCCTTTCTCCTTCCTTCTTTCCTTCTTCACCTCTCTCCTTCTTTTCTTCCCTCTTCTTTCTCCTTCCTTCCCTTTCTCCTTCCTCCCCCTTCCTCTTCCCCCCTTTCTCCTCTCTTCCCTCCTTTCTCCTTCCTTCCCTCCTTTCTCCTTCCTCCCATCCTTTCTTCTTCCTTCTTTCCTTCTTCCCCTCTCCTTTCTTTTTTCCCTCCTTTCTCCTCCCTCCCCTCCTTTCTCCTTCCTTCCTTCCCTCCTCTTTCTCCTTCCTTCCTCTCTGCCTCCTTCCCTCCCTTCCATCTCTACATACATCCCACCACATCCCCCCACTTCTCAAGGGCTGATCTGTGGTCAAGACATGGCCAGAGTTACCTCGGATGGTAGGCTTGATGCCAAGGACTGCTTATCGTCCCCTGAGATATTTGCATCATACTGAGATCGGCTGGGGTCTCCGGGAACTTGGCTGGCTGCCAGGAGTGTGATCTGTAGCTCACTGGATCACTTTGCCTGCAAAGAGACAGAACGGCGAACTTTGTTAGAATTGGCTATTTGCTCAGGTACCTTGGTATGGATAGCACCAGTCTTATTCAGCATTTACCCTGGGCCAAAAATGTGACACTGCCCAGAATTTCAACATACCACAATCCCTGCTCTCTATTTTTTTTATTACACTAGCTGATAACCTGGCATTGCCCAGGTATTTATTCATAGAGGGAAAATGTCTGGACCAAATGTAATTTGTAATGTTGGATTTTCCCCCTTATCAGAGGGAGCCCCCCTATGGAGTACTGTGAAGCCGTTACCATGGCAACTCCACTGCGCTACACAGTAGAAACCATTTTAAGGCACAACAGGCTGTATCTTAACAGAACACCCCCTCCCGAGGGGTGCTAGGGGAGTCTTACCCCCCACAGTATTTGTTTCCAGAGAGTAAGTCATCTGTGTACTAAGTTTGCTTGAAATTGCTGGAGGCGTTCCAGAGTTAGGCTGGAACACACACAAACACACACACACACACACACACAGCTCTCTCTCTCCCTCTCCCTCCCCCCCCCTCTCTCTCTGTATGTATGTATTCTATTCTTCTACGAATCAGGCATGAAGAAATCACCAGGCTGGAAAAACAATTATTTATTTAGCTGGGGCTGGATATTCTAATTGTGGCGATCTGAATACTAAGCAAACACAATACTGTGTGCTGTTCGTTTCGACTGCAATTTATCAGCGTTAAGAGCAATGAGACCTTTTCAAACTCCAAAGTCAGCCTGGCTGCTACCTGTGATTGATTTGGGCTGCTATAAATCGCATATTTCATAGGGGACTCAGAATACAGACCAAGAGAGGCGTGGCAGTGAATCTTTACGTAAACTCATTTCTGTCTCCATACCGGGTAAATTAAATCATTTCAATCAGAAGCAAATCCATGAAAAAAATGTAGAAAATAGATGCTTTCTGCAGAATGTATGTTAATTCATGGATAGGCCCATATCATGCAAGGGCTACCAATAATAGACTAACAGAGTTGGAAGGGACCTCGGAGGTCTTCTAGTCCAACCCTGCTCAAGCAGGAGATCCTATACCCGTGATGGCGAACCTATGGCACGCGTGCCACAAGTGGCACGCGTGCCACAAGTGGCACGCGGAGCCATTTGTCAGGGCACGCGAAGCGCTGCCCTGTCAGCTGGCCAGCGTGCATGCGCGCGTTGGCCAGCTGAGTTCACCTTTTTAAAAGCTATTTTTCGCCTTCCCCAGGCTCCAGAGGCTTTATAGGAGCCTGGGGAGGGCGAAAATAGCCTCCCCCGCCCCCCCGGAGGCTTCAGGGACCGTCCCTGAAGCCTTCGGAACGCTTAAAACCACCCTCCGAGCAAACCGGAAGTCCAGAGGGTGGTTTTAAGCACTCCGAAGGCTTCAGGGAAGCCTCTGGACAGTCCCTGAAGCCTCCGGAGGGCCTCCGGGGGGTTGGGGGAGGCTCTTTTCGCCCTCCCCAGGCTCCTATAAAGCCCCTGGAGCATGGGGAGGGCAAAAAAAACATGTAAAAATGGGGGGGGGTCGCGCGTTTTGCACGCATGCGCACTGGGGTGTGTGTGTCACACGTTGCATTATGGGTGCGGCACGCCCGCACTCAACTCCCCTGCGCTCCCCCCACTTGTGGCACGCGAGCCAAAAAAGGTTCGCCATCACTGTCCTATACCATTTCGGACAAATGGTTGTTCAATCTCTTCTTATAAACTTCCCCTGTTAGAGCACCCACAATTTCAGGAGGCAAATCATTCCACTGATTAATTGTTCTGTTATTCTATTCTATTCTATTCTATTCTATTCTATTCTATTCTATTCTCACCTTTTGCAACCTTCTGACCAGCAAACTTCGATGGGGAAGCCAGATTCCCTTAACAGCCATGTTACTAACTTAAAAACCGCAAGAGTTCACTTAACAAGGGTGACGAGAAAGGTCGTTAAAATGGGCCAAAATTCACTTCACTGTCTTGGAAATGTGTGGCTCAACTGTGGTTCCACGTTTTTTAAGGACTACCTGATTTCTGATTTGCACATTACAAGACGCCAAAGAAACCATCGGATTTCCCAGAGTGATGGGATCAGCCAAATCTACTGCGAGGCAGCTGGGTGAATAATGCAAGAATTCCGCAAGCGCCCGTCTAAAAAATATATATCCTGGCATCAAAAAGAGACACACTGCATTTGGAAGAGATGAATAAGTACAACAGAAATGTGGAAAATTGCAGGGAGTCATGACTATATACTGAATAAAGATGCATGCAAAAATGACTAGTGGAGAAAAGTTATTTATAACCGGTGACATTGCTTATGTAGATTTGGGGCGGGGGGATGGACGGAGGGACTTGACAGAATAGATTAATACTTGATTGCATACCCTCCTGACCTCAGGCCGGGTTTAAATAGGGCTGCCCATACCTGCTACGATAAATGCAGAAAATGATGAACCAATAAGTAATGCTTCATAATCTCGGTGCTGTTTAGCTGTAGCTTCTGTCATGCTGGCAAGACAAATGGTAGCTATCCGTATTCTCTCATCTTTACATGGATTAAAGACGCAAGAGCTCTTGTTTGGCTCTGCGTCTGATCATCCTTGCCAGAGGAGGAAGTTGGGCGGGGGGGGGGGGGAATGAACAAACGGGGTTGCAAAAATAGAAATGGCTCCAGGTTTTAGAAGAGGATTTTCTCCACATTTGATTAGTAGAAAGGACATAGAATAGAATGGAATGGAATAGAAATGAATAGAATGGAGCAGAATTAGAACTAGAGCTAGAAATGAATAGAATAGAATAAATAATGAATAGAATAGAACTAGAAATGAATAGAATAGAATAAATAATGAATAGAATAGAAATGAATAGAACACAATTAGAACTAGAAATGAATAGAACTAGAAAGCTTGTGGCATTGAGAGCGGCCAAACGTCAATATTGTGCCGCTCTCATTGCATCCGCAGAGAACCGCCCTGCCGCCCTGTTTCGGGTGTCCCGCTCCCTCCTGTTCCAGAGGCCGCGGGAGGCCTCTTTACAGGGTAGAGCAGAGGAATTTGGGAAATATCTGCAGGATAAAATCGCTCAAATCCGGAAGGATTGGGTCCCTTTCAGTGGTCTAGTGGAGACGTCCACGGCGAGTCTTGAGAGACCAGTCTGGGAGGAGTTTGACTTGGTTGACATCGAGGATTTGGACAGAATGCATGGACGGCTGCGACCTACCACATGTTTATTGGACCTGTGCCCCTCCTGGCTTGTACTGGCATCCTGGGAGGTTACACGTGACTGGCTCCTGGGCCTAGTGAACGCTTCGTTGGGTGCGGGGTCTCTCCCGGCCACCTTGAAAGAGGCAGTGGTGAGACCCTTACTCAAGAAGCCTTCCCTGGACCCTACGGAGCTGGCCAATTATCGTCCTGTCTCCAACCTTCCCTTTTTGGAGAAGGTTGTAGAGAGTGTGGTAGCTTATCAGTTTCCACGACATCTGGAGGAAAATGATTATCTAGATCCGCGCCAGTCCGGCTTCCGCCCCGGACACAGCACGGAGACGGCCTTGGTCGCGTTGGTGGATGATCTCTGGAGGGCCAGAGATAGGGGTTGTTCCTCTATCCTGGTCCTATTAGACCTCTCAGCGGCTTTTGATACCATCGACCATGGTATCCTGTTGCACCGACTGGAGGGGTTGGGGGTTCGGGGCACCGTTTTGCGGTGGTTCGGCTCCTACCTTTCCGGCCGGACGCAACGTGTGTTGGCAGGGGAGCAGAGATCGACCCTAAGCCCCCTCACTTGTGGGGTGCCACAGGGGTCGGTCCTCTCGCCGCTCCTGTTCAACACATATATGAAGCCGTTGGGTGAGATCATTCGTGGTTTTGGGGTGGGATATCATCTGTACGCTGATGATACTCAGCTGTACATTTCCACCCCGAACCACCCCAACGAGGCCATCGAAGTGATGTCCCGGTGCCTGGAAGCCGTACGGGTCTGGATGGATGACAACCAACTCAAGCTCAACCCCTCCAAGACGGAGTGGCTGTGGGTTCCGCCCCCCCCCGGTTCAACCAGTTACTCCCATCTCTGGCCATTGGGGGCGTACAACTGGCCCCTGTGGAGCAGGCGCGCAATTTGGGCGTCCTCCTGGATACCCGGCTGTCCATGGATGACCATGTGACAGCCGTGGCAAGGAGGGCGCTCCACCAGGTTCGCCTGGTACGCCAATTGCGCCCCCTATTAGACCGGGATGCCTTACGCACAGTCACTCATGCACTGGTGACGTCTCGCCTCGACTACTGCAATGCTCTCTACATGGGGCTTCCCTTGAAATGCACTCGGAGACTTCAGTTGGTCCAGAATGCGGCCGCGCGGATGATTATGGGGAGTACGAGGTACTCCCATGTGACACCTCTCCTGCGCGAGCTGCACTGGCTTCCTGTGGTCTATCGGGTGCGTTTCAAGGTTCTGATAACGATCTTCAAAGCGCTCCATGGCTCAGGACCTAGTTACTTGCGGGATCGTATCCTGCCCCATACATCCCTGCGACCAATTCGCTCGCACAGAGAGGGACTTCTCCAGGTGCCGTCTACCAGACAGTGTCGGGGGGCGACGCCTAGGAGCAGAGCCTTCTCTGTGACGGGCCCAGCCCTGTGGAATGACCTCCCCCCTGATATCAGGACTACCTCTGACCTCCGCTCCTTCCGCGCAAAGCTCAAGACCCACCTCTTCCAAGTAGCTGGCCTGGCTCAACCATAGTTTTACCATATCGCTCCTGACGGGTTTTTTTAATTGTGTATTTTTTATCTTAATTGAGGGGATTTTAAATTGAATTTTAATTCTATTTTATTCATCTGTTTACCTCCTCCATGCATATGTATATGTATATGTATTGTTTATATTTGTATATTTTATAGTGTTTTTATTGTACGCCGCCCCGAGTCCTTCTGGAGAGGGTGCGGCTAATAAATAAAATTTGATTTGATTGATTTGAGAAATGAATAGAATAATGAATAGAATAGAAAGAGAAATGAATAGAACTAGAAATGAATAGAACTACAAATGAATAGAATTAAAAATGAATAGAACTAGAAATGAATATAACTAGAAATGAATAGAACTAGAATAAATAATGAATAGAATAGAAATGAATAGAATAGAAATAGAAATGAACAGAAATGAATATAATAGAAATAGAGATGAATAGAACACAATTAGAAATAGAAATGAATAGAACTAGAAATGAATAGAATTAAAAATGAATAGAAAAGAAATGAATAGAAATAGAAATGAATAGAACACAATTAGAAATAGAAATAGAAATGAATATAATTAATAATGAATAGAATAGAAATAGAAATGAATAGAATAGAACACAATTAGAAATAGAAATGAATAGCATAGAAATAGAAATGGGTAGAATAGAAATGAACAGAATAGTATAGAATTAGAAAGAAGGGAATAGAACAGAATAGAATATAATAACAGAGTTGGAAGGGACCTTGGAGGTCTTCTAGTCCAGCCCCCTGCCTAGGCAGGAAACCCTATACCGTTTCAGACAGATGGCTATCCAACATCTTCTTAAAGACTTCCAGTGTTGGGAGCATTCACAACTTCTGGAGGCAATTTCTGTTCCACTGATTAATTGTTCTAACAGTCAAGAAATTTCTCCTCAGTTCTAAGTTGCTTCTCTCCTTGATTAGTTTCCACCCATTGCTTCTTGTTCTACCTTCAAGTGGCTTGGAGAATAGCTTGACTCCCTCTTCTTTGGGGCAGCCCCTGAGATATCTACAACAGTTCATTTAGTGACTATTCAAGGTTGCAGAGGCACTGACTAAAGTAATTTATGATTATTTTTTCACACTTACGCCCATTGCTGCGTCCCCTGGGTCACATGTGGCAACTGACTCATATTTATGACGGTTGCAATGTCCTGGGATCACGTGATCATCTTTTGCGACCTTATGACAAGCAAAATCAATGGGGAAGGCCACTCGCTTAACCAGCTGGTTACTAGCTTAACAACTGCAGTCATTCACTGCAGTCAACCACCGTGGAAAGAAACATCGTTAAAATGGAACATAACAACCGTCTCGCTTAGCAACGGAAATTTTGGGCTCCATTGTAGTCATAAGTCGAGGACTACCTGTATATTCATTTATTCTTTTTAAAATTCTCTAGATTTTTTTTTTTACAGTTTAAGGTCACGTTACCTATACCCTTTTGACCTATAACCTTCTGACAAGTGAAGTCAATGGGAAAATCAGATTCACTTAACAACCGTGTTAGTAAATTCAACAACCACGTGGTTCCCTTAACAACTGTGGCAAGAATGGACGTAAAATGGGACAAACTTCGCTCAACAAATGTCTTGCTTAGCGACAGAAATGTCAGGCCGGAATTGTGGTCGTGGGCCGAGGACTATCTGTACTCCGTAGCCCTTCATTTTTAAACGTTATAAATTACAGGAGGCCAACGCCTTTATTTGGCCAGCTCAGGACCGTAAAAACATAATGGGATATGAGTTTGGAGAAGTTGAAAGGCTGGGTGGCATTTTATGATCTTGAGCTGCGGTCATAAAAACATTTTTCCCTTCCGTGGAGTTCGACTTTCTTTTTTCATATATGGGGAATAGTTTCACATTGGGAGTTGCAGATTTGCACCTCTTCTTGCAGAAGCTACTGGGGCAAAATATACCTGTCGGTACCACAATGTTGAAGGACCTCTCAGCCAGAAAATCTCTGGCAGAGCTGGGTTGCTCCCAGCACTACTGCCAGTCCGGTGCGCGCAAAAAGAGGTGCGCTCTGCATGCGCGCGCATTTGCACCAAAATAGGTCTGCGCATGCGCAAAACGTTAAAAAGGGGGGGGGGGAAATAAATTTGTGCAAAGAAAATTGTTCTGCACATGCGCAGAACTGAAAATTAAGATTGGGCGGCCCCGGAGGAGAACCGGTTCGGGGGCGTGGCAGGCTTGGGTTGCTGCCGGTTCCAGCAATCCAGGCCACCAAGCCACTCCCGGTTCGGCCGAACCGGTCCGAACTGGTTGGAACCCACCTCTGATATCTAGGTAGAGATTTCATGACTTCTGCTCCATGGGCCAAATGTGGTAAGTTGAAATAGTAAGAGAGAATTTGACGTAACAAGTTAAGATGCTGGCCTAGAAACCAGGCAACGGTAAGTTCCAGTTCCGCTTTAGGCATGAAGGACAGCTGGGTAACTTTGGCCCAATCACCAGGAGACGGTAAGTTCTAGTTTTGCCTTAAGCATGAAAGTTGGCTGGGTGACTTCGGGCAAAATCACCAGACGATGGTAAGTTCTAGTTCCACCTTAGGCATGAAAGAGAGCTAGATGTCTTTGAGCCAATCACTAGGAGACAGTGAGTTCTAGTCCTGCCTTAGGTGTGAAAACAAGCTGGGTTACTGAGCCAATCACCAGGAGACTACGAGTTCTAAACCCGCTTTAGGCATGAAAACCAACTCAGTCACTTTAAGTCAGGGGTGTCCAAACTTGAGAACTTTAAGACTTGTGGACTTCAATTCCCAGAATTCCCTGGCTGGGGAATTCTGGGAGTTGAAGTCCACAAGTCTTAAAGTTCTCAAGTTTGGACACCCCTGCTTTAAGTCAATCACCAGGAGGCTCTGAGTTCTAGTTCCACCTTAGGCATGAAAACTGGTTGGGTGATTTTGGGCCAGGCACTCAATTCTTAGCTACAACCCACTTCACAGGGTTGTTATTGTGAGGAAAATAGGAAGAAGAAGCAGTATAAGATATGTTCACCACCTCAAGTTACTTATGAAATAATATAGGTGGGATTAAAAATCTAATAAAGAAAATAGGTTTGCCAGTTTGGGAATCCTTTAACTTGTTTGTCCTCAAAAATAAATACTGTGTTTCCTGGCGTATATATATTTTTTGCCACAAAAATGGCACCAGGATATATGTATGTATGTATGTATGTATGTATGTATGTATGTATGTATGTATGTGTGTTACAACCCCTGGTATGCCCAAATATGGGAGGGAGCTCACTAGTCTCCCTTTATTTATTTATCAGCACAAATACAACACACACACACACACACACACACAAAATTTTAAACATAGAAGACAACATATAAATAATAAAATAAAATAAATAAAATAATACGGGTTCTAATACAGGAAGAACTGCTGTCTCTTTTCATTTTTATTATCTGGGGCTGGCTTTGTATTATGAGGTGGGCTTATGAAGCTAGCAGGCAAATTGGGAATACAGTTGGCCTTGAAATAGTAACTGCCAGGAGAGATTTGTCGGAAACCTGCGACGTGACTGTGGTGGGGAAAGAAGGATGTGCTGAGGCTGGGCTCCCTTTTTTTTTCCTCCTAGCTTTGCAACTGAAGCAAGGCAGAAAAAGGCAGGAAACTCTCCGATCTGGAGGTCCTGATTTTCTTAATGACAGGTCAGTTGCTGGCAGGATATAATGGTGTCTTAACGCCATGGCCTAGCAGACATTATGGGCTGTAAATTTAATTCTGAATTTAATTGCATTGGTTCTGTTTGGTTGCATACTTCGCATTTTTAATGTGACAGCTTGCTTGAGATTTGGAATAAGCAAAAAAAATAATATATGGATTATGAACCCCACGAGAAAGAAGCAAACAAGCTTTTCCTTGGAAAAGAAGTCTTATGATTTATCAGGATGATATTATTATTATTATTATTATTATTATTATTATTATTATTATTATTATTATTATTATTATTATTATTATTATTATTATTATTATTAAAAAAACACGTCTGAAGGCAGAGGTTCTGTCTAGGGCAGGAGTGTCAAACTGGAATTCTTGGAGGGCCGGATTAGCATTGTAGTTGTCCTTCGCGGGCTGGGACGGGGGGTGGGGGGGGTGACAGGACTGGCAGCCTCCTGCAGCACACTGCTGGCTAAAATGGGGCACGGGCGCCCCCCCCCCCGCTTTGGCCCGCAGGGTGCTGCAGGAGGCTATCTAGACCAAAAACAGGGTGCGCAGGGGCCACCCATGCCCCCCACCCATGCCCTTCCCCGTGCCCCGTTTTCGCTAGCAGAGGCACCACAGGCCGGTCCTTTGCTATTTCCAGGCCTGCCCCGTGGACCGAATCTAACCATCCCACTGGGCGGATCCGGCCCGAGGGCCTTGAGTTTAATACCCCTGGTTTAGGGCGAGAGAATTGGTAGTTGTAAAAATCCTAGCAACCAACAGATGGCAACATAGAGAATTAGCTCGAATGCTCTGCTATTATAAAAAAGGTTCCCTTGCACATATGCGCTAGTCGTTCCCGACTCTAGGGGGCGGTGCTCATCTCCGTTTCAAAGCTGAAGAGCCAGCGCTGTCAGAAGATGTCTCCATGGTCATGTGACTGGCATGACTAAATGCCTAAGGCGCACGGAACGCTGTTACCTTCCCACCAAAGATTGTTCCTATTTTTCTACTTGCATTTTTACATTCTTTCAAACTGCTCGGTTGGCAGAAGCTGGGACAAGTCACGGGAGCTCACTCCGTTATGTGGCACTAGGGATTCGAACCACCAAACTGCCAACCTTCTGATCGACAAGCTCAGTGTCTTAGCCACTGAGCCACCGCGTCCCTATTCTGCTATTATACATTTTGCATTTCAAATCTAATAGCCCTATTTTTCACCTGCTTCCATGTTCCGGAGCCAGTTAATACAGATAGCCCTCGGCTTACGGTCATTTGTTTAGTGACAGCTTGAAGTTACGGCGGCACTGAAAAAAGTGACTTAGGATCAGTATTTACACTTACGACGGTTGCAGCATCCCCACGATCATGCGATCAAAATATGTCATGTTGTAACCGGCAAGTTTTTATGACAATTGCTCTGTCCCAAGGTCATATGATCACCGTGGTGGTGCAGTGGTTAGAATGCAGTACTGCAGGCTACTTCTGCTGACTGCCGGCTGCCTGCAATTTGGTAGATTGAATCTCAGCCGGCTCAAGGTTGACTCAGCCTTTACCCATCCATCCATCCAAGATAGATTGTTTGGGGGCAAGAGGCTGACTTGGTAAACCGCTTAGACAGGGCTTTAAAACACCTGAAGCAGTATATAAGTCTAAGTGCTATTGCTATTTGTAATCTTCCCAGCTGACTTCCGACAAGCAAAGACAAAGGTGGACCCAGTTTCGCTTAAGGACTGCGTGATTCATTTAACAACTGCAGCGATTTGCTTAACAACTACAGCAAAATGGGGCAAAACTCAGAAATAGTGTGACTCAATTGTGGTCATAATAAGTCAAGGACTACTTGTATAATACTATGAATTCTGCAGCAAGATCACTTAAATCATCATTTTCCCTCTGATTTTGAGGATGATTTCTGACTCACCACCCAAGAAGTCTGCCTAAAATGTTTACAGTGAATGCTACTCCCCCAAAGCAAAACATAGAAATATTTTCAATTTCTTTATATTTTTTATATTCTTTATATAATACAATAATGTATTGTATTATTGTATATTTCTTCTTTTTTTTTCTACCTAATGCTTCACCAATGGTTTGGAAATTTAATCAATGGCATCAGATTCTGGTACAATTTTCCACTGTAAGGTACTGTTGTTGGACATCAGGTGAAAATTTGACACTTTCAGTGCTGGCCATGTGTTTAATTGTCTTATGACCTTCCATCACAACTGAAAGAAAAAATCCGCAAATACTTCTAATTCCTACCTTTCATTTATTGCATTCTTTTCCGAATTATCTTTTGGATAATGATAGTTGAAACATCAAAGGAATTTAAAAGTGTTATAAATACAGCAAGGGTATACAAATGGGACAGAGAGAGGGAGACAGAGAGAGGAGAGAAAGAGGGAGAGAGCGAAAGAGAAAAAGGAAGAGAGCGAGAGAGAAAGGAAGGCGAAGTGGGAGAGAGACAGAGAGGGTGGGGAGAAAAAGAGGGGGAAAGAGGAGGGAGACGGAAAAAGAGAGAGGAAGAGATCGAAGGAAAGGGAGAGGGGGAGAGAGAGAAGGAGAGAGGAGGAAGACTAAGAAGGAGAGAGGGAGAGAGGGGGGGAGAGAAGACCGAGGGAGAAAGAGAGAGAGGAAGAGAGAGGGGGGAAAGAGAAGACAGAGGGAGGGAGAGAGAATGAAGACTGAGGCAAAGAGGGGGAAAGAGAGGAAGAGAGAGAAGACGGGGAGAGAGAGGAGAGAGAAAACGGAGGGAGAGAAAGAGAGGAACAGAGAGGAAGAGAGAGAGAAAGGAAGAGAGAGAAGACAGAGGGAGGAAGAGAAGGAGAGAGAAGGAAGACTGAGGTAGACACGGGAGAGAGAGAGGAAGAGAGGGGGAGAAAGAGAAGGACAGAGGAAGAGAGAGAAAGGGGGAGAGAGAAGACAGAGGGAGGGAGAGAAGTAGAAAGGAGGAAGACTGAGGCAGAGACGGGGGAACGAGAGAGAGGAAGAGAGAGGGAGAGAGAGAGGAGAGAAAGGGAGAGAAAGAAGGAGAGAGAAGACAGAGGGAGAGAGAAAGAGAGAGAAAAAGGGAGCATATTATTTCTAAGGAAAAACAAAACCAAAAGGAAGTTTATTTCAATCGTTATTAAAATGAAACTCTATCCCTCAGGCTACAAAAGGGAGCAAACGTCTCTCTGACAGAAAACTTACAAAGTAATATAGACTACCACTATATTAGATATTTGTTCTGCTTGAATATTCTAAAACGCCTATTGCCCAGGGTGAACCTGAAGTAAAATAATCAAGAAACGGCCACAAGTAAAACCCAAACTCTTACTGCTGTAGTTATTTTTTTGTCTTTTCTAATATCAACTATAATTGCAAATTACCCTGCGCCTGCAAAAAAACAACAACGGTATCTGATAGGTTACCTATGACAGACTTAAATGCACTCAAGGCGAGCAAAGAAAAAGAAAAGTGGTAAAAACTCGCTTAACAAGGCTTGCTTAGCGACAGAAATTTGGATTCGACTGAATTGTGGTCGTAAGTCGAGGACTACCCCTATTTACTTTCCTGCTTTGGGGAATCTGTTTTGATATGGGTGTTTGAAAAACCTGCTTTTGAGCTCTTTTAGTACTTGTGACGTGGCTCAGTGGCTGAGACACTGAGCTTGTCGATCAGAAAGGTAAGCAGTTCGGTGGTTCGAATCCCTAGAGCTGCGTAACGGAGTGAGCTCCCGTGACTTGTCCCAGCTTCTGCCAACCTAGCAGTTCGAAAGCACGTAAAAATGCAAGTAGAAAAATAGGGACCACCTTTGGTGGGAAGGGAACAGCGTTCCATGCGCCTTCGGCATTTAGTCATGGCGGCCACATGACGACGGAGACGTCTTTGGACCATGCTGGCTCTTCGGCTTTGAAACGGAGATGAGCACCACCCCCTGGAGCAGGGGTGTCCAAACTTGAGAACTTTAAGACTTGTGGACTTCAACTCCCAGAATTCCCCAGCCAGCATAGCTGGCTGGGGAATTCTGGGAGTTGAAGTCCACAAGTCTTAAAGTTCCCAAGTTTGGACACCCCTGCCCTAGAGTCAGGAACGACCAGCACGCATGTGCCAGGGGAACCTTTACCTTTAGTGCTGGTGAAGTAAAAGCAAGGGAAGACGAAAGATAAATATAATTTCTGAACACCTCGTGACAGAAAAGAGCTCTAATCACGGAGACTGGTTGTTCTGGTCGCACCTGCCAACAGGTTAACACACGGGAAAGAAAAATGCAGGAGAATCAGAGAAAGAAAACAGCAGCCAAACCAGAATATCCTGCATGGGATGGGAGGCCTGCAAACCAGGAACGCCATTGGTTACTTCCCTTTCGACTTTAAAACTCTCCCTTAGCCAAAAAAGAAGAAGAAAAAGAAAGGCCCAGCAACTATGTAAAATTCCTAAACAGTTCTAGGCTGCATCAATAGAGGGATAGAATCAAGATCACGTGCAGTTTTAATGCAACTTTATAATGCCTTAGTAAGGCCACACTTGGAATACGGCATCCAGTTCTGGTCGCCATGATGTAGAAAAGAGGTGGAGACTCTAGAAAGAGTGCAGAGAAGAGCAGCAAAGAGGATTAGGGGACTGGAGACTAAAACATATGAAGAATGGCTTCAGGAACTGGGTATGTCTAGTTTAATGAAAAGAAGAACTAGGGGAGACATGATAGCAGTCTTCCAATATCTCAGGGGTTGCCACAAAGAAGAGGGAGTCAAACTATTCTCCAAGGCACCTGAGGGTAGAACAAGAAGCAATGGGTGGAAACTAATCAAGGAGAGAAGCAACTTAGAACTGAGGAGAAATTTCCTGACAGTGAGAACAATTAATCAGTGGAACAGAAGTTGCCTCCAGAAGTTGTGAATGCCCCAACACTGGAAGTTTTTAAGAAGATGTTGGACAACCATATGTCTGAAATGATATAGGGTCTCCTGCCTGAACAGAGGGTTGGACTAGAAGATCTTCAAGGTCCCTTCCATCTCTGCTAGTCTATTATTCTGTATTATTCTGCTTTCAGCAAAATTGTTGTGAAATGCAGTCATGAAACCACAGGACGCCGCAAACTTATAAGAGATAAGCAGGCTGAGAACAATTAATCAGTGGAACAGAATTGCCTCCAGAAGTTGTGAATGCCCCAACACTGTTTTTAAGAAGATGTTGGATAACCATTTGCCTGAAGTGGTGTAGGGTTTCCTGCCTAAGGAAGGGGTTGGACTAGAAGACCTCCAAGGTCCCTTCCAACTCTGATATTCTATTCTAAAGATATCTGCCTGAGGCACCAAAAATAACTCCAGGTAAGATCTTTTTGCCACTGAGGTGCTTTTGAAGCTTTCTTTACATTTCACACCATCAAAGACGCAACATACAATGCAGTTTGAAAACCACAGGCCTCTTTGGGAGTTACAGCCATCTTCGGAAGCAAGTTCAACCCCCTTCCGAATAATGTATGTCTTTAAATTCACGCATCGGATTATTTCATAGCTCCCAGATTAAAGTCAACCTTTCTTTCTTTACAAGGGTGAGGGGGGAAGGGAAGGGGGGGGGGGGGAGAAAGAAAAAAAAAGGAATGGAAAGGAAGGTAATGAAAAACAGAAAGAAAAAATAAGGGAAGGGAATACAAGAGAAGGGAAAAAGGAGGAAAGGAAAGGAAGAAGAAAGAAGGGAAGGGGAGAGGAGAGGAGGGAAGGAAAAGAGAGAGGAGGGAGGGAGGGAAATGGAAAAAAGGAAAGGAAAGGGAAAAAGGAAGAAAGAAAAAAGAAAAGGACAGAAAGGAAAGGGAGAAAGGAGAAGGGAGAAAGGAGCGGAAAGGAAAGGAAGAAGAAAGAAGAGAAGGAAGGGGAATGGAAAAAAAGGAAAGAAAAAGGAAAAAGGAAGAAAGAAAAAGAGAAGGAAAGAAAGGAAAGGAAAAGGGAGAAAGAAGAAAAAAGGGAAGAAAAAAGGAAAAAGGAGAGAAGGAAGGGGAAGGGGAGAAAAGGAAAGAAAAAGGAAAAAGGAAAAACAGAAGGAAAGAAAGGAAAGGAAGGAGAAAGGGGAGGAAAGGAAAGAAAGAAAAAAGGAAGGGAAAAGGAAAAAAGAAGAGAGGGAAGGGAAATGGAAAAAAGGAAAAGGGAAAAGGAAAAAGGAAGAAAGGAGACAGAAGGAAAGAAAGGGAAGGCAAGGAAGAAAGGAGAAGGGAGAAAGGGGAGGAAAGGGAAAGAAAAGGGAAAGAAAAGATAGGGGGAAAAGAACAGAGCTGAACCTGGTTCCTCTTTAATGATTCAATCTTTTGTTAGTCCCTTCATCTCACGGAGTCTCCTTCTACCTCTCCTTTCACCAAGACAACTCCAAGGAAGCACCATCCATGACCAGAAGTTCTCTGGTTCCGAGTTGGCTCCTTCTCCTCTCCCCAGCCCTCCACGGTGGGAGCACAGCGGAAGAAAGGTTCTTACAGGAAATTGCCCGGAGCAAGACCAACATTTTGCTGATTTACATTCTCCTCCTCCTCGTCCTAAGGAGACAGATCTTGATAGCACGATGGTGTCGTTTGAGGTCAACAGGACAGGAAAGATTAATATAATCTCCCTTCCTAATCAGACTGAGCTAGTCCATAGGTACAATAGTACAGATCAGGGATTGCCTTCCTTTCCAAGGAGGGCTAGACTCTGGGAATATCTCCATTAATTTCTGGTTTAAATTAATTCCTTTTTTCCCCCCCTCTGGGTCTGGCTCTCCTGTTTTCAGAAACCATTTTCAATCAACCTGCCTAACAAGAGTTGACAGCACATTCCAGACCTGGGATGGCGAACCAATAATAATAATAATAATAATTAATAATTTATTAAATTTCTAGACCGCCCCCTCTCCCCGGAGGGACTCGGGGCGGTGTACAGGAATAAATTTAAAACATACAAACAAACATACACATAAGTAAAAATCACATTAAACAACCCCTGTACAATTTATAAAAATTAAAAAAGAGACCTTAAAACCAATCTTAAAAATTTAAAAATAGAACTGAGGTGGGAAAGGTGGAATTAGGCCAAGCGGGCTAGCTGGAATAGGTGGGTTTTAAGTTTCTGACGGAAGGAGCGGAGATCCGTAGTCACTCTAATGTCGGGGGGAAGGTCATTCCAGAGGGTCGGGCCCATCACAGAGAAGGCCCTTCCTCTAGGCCTCGCCCGCTGGCACAGCCTAGTGGACGGCACCCGGAGGAGTCCCTCTCTGTGTGAGCGAATGGCACAGGTGGCACGCAAAGCCCTCTCCGCGGGCAAGAGAGCCGTTGCTCCCAGCTCAGCTCCACCGTGCTTGCGTGTGCGCCTCCTGTCGGCCAGCTGATTTTGGGGTCTCTGCCGTGCAAGCATGGAGGCGGGGTGCATGTGGGAGATGCGCGTGCATGCACGGGGGGGAGGTGTCATGCACGCGTGCGCAGGGGGTTGGGGGTTACCACGCCCTCCCTGTTTTTGGTCCCAGGAGGTTTCAGGGAGGCCTGCTAGGCCCAAAACAGGGCGCGGAGGGGGTACCTGATGGTAGGACAAGAAGCAATGGGTGGAAACTAATTAAGGAGAGAAGCAACCTAGAACTAAGGAGAATATTCCTGACTGTTAGAACAATTAATCAGTGGGACAGCTTGCCTCCAGAAGTTGTGAATGCTCCAACACTGGAAGTCTTTAAGAAGATGTTGGACAACCATATGTCTGAAACGGTATAGGGTTTCGTGCCTAGGCAGGGGCTTGGACTAGAAGACCTCCAAGGTCCCTTCCAACTCTGCTATTCTATACTATTCTATTCTATTCTTCTATTCTATTCTAAACTATACACCGCCCAGAGTCACTTTGAGATGAATCGTCCCTAAATTTGACAAAGAAACCAATCTGTTCTTTTAATTGGAGGCTTTCTAATCTGAATCCTTCCTCCTTTTAGATTTACGTCTCCCAAATTGTGTGAAAATTGACAAACACGGACAGAAAATAAGGGATCCTCTTTTTGTCATCTGGCACAATGAAATCTTTATTTGGGCAGAATTCACCTGGCGCTCACCTGTTCTTCAACCGCAGCTTCACTTCATTCAACCACGATGTTTTGCCCGATGGCGAGTCGGACTTCAGGCCCTCCAAATTGGGACACTGGGTGGTATTGGTGGAGGAATGCCCTTCGGCTGCCAAGGTGTCTCTGCAGGCCCAAAAACAAAAGGAAGGTTTGAGACCCCTGGCTCACACATCGATCAACATAAAACATCCCTTTTGAATCAAATGTGCTCGCGTAGCTTCAAGTACTCCGCTATTAAAGCATTTCCGTTCCATGTTTCTGTCTGAAGGTCCCTGAAATGGCCTTGTCCATATTGGTATCCACCAAGGGCAGGGGTTGGCAACCTTAAACACTCAAAGAGCCACAAAGGTCCTAACTGGAAGCCCCCTCCCCTCCCCCCGTTCAATTCTGGAGCCAACCTGAAGTCCAGTTCCGCCACCATACAGTCTCCTCCTAGCGCGGCGTCCTTTTTCCTCTACCTGTCCTATCCGAAAGCCCTATTAATTGTGGAGCCGACCGACAGCAGGGAGCCGCAGCAGAGGGATGAAAGAGCCACATGTGGCTCCAGAGCTGCAGGTTGCTGACCCCTAACCAAGGGTATTGAGACTGCATGCCATCACAACACAATTATAAGTAATGCGTATTTTAAAATATCACTTTATATAAGAAGATGGATGGATGATCTTTCTCTCTCTCTCTGCACATGCAACACCTTGCATTCCCCCCGTGTATGCACACAACACCCCCCTGCGCCCCGTTTTGGGCCTAGCAGGCCTTCCTGCAGCCTCCTGGGACCAAAAATGGGCTGGGGAGGGGGGCTGGGAGGGAGGGAGGAGGGAGAGAGAGAGAGGGAGAAAGAGAGAGAAAGAGAGAGATAGATTTATATTTATAGAGATAAAATTATCAAAAACCAACTTTGATCCATAGGATTCAGAATAAAATTAATATTCCCAAGCAAATCTACTTTAAAGCAAAGGAAACTGAACTGTGCCCTTTCTCTCTTTTTCCTTCCTTCCTTCCTTCTATTCATTCATTCTTTCTTTCTTTCTTTCTTTCTTCCTCCTTCCTTCCTTCCTTCCTTCCTTCCTTCCTCCCTCCCTCCCTCCCTCCCTCCCTCTCTCTCTCCACTTAGTCCATTACTGTCTGCTATACCGGTAACAAATAGTTTTCAAACAGAAAATTGCAAATTAATGCAATATTTATATATTATTACAAAAACAACACGTGTTTTTACCTGCCTCTTGACCGTGTTACACCGGAAACTGCAAATTCAATTCTACCTAAGTATTACATATCACAGCTATTATAGCTGTTGAGAGATGATGGGATCTTTCTACAATGCACTTCATATAAAAGTAAAATAAAATTCCCTCATGTTTACATTATTTGCTCACTTAATAATTTCTCCATCATACCCCCTGCATTTACAAGCAGATTATCAGATTTTATCACACATTTCTCTCCCAATTGCATGCATGTGGTTGGCGCAATTAAGTCTCCATTAAATATGCTATGAGAAAGGAAGCATCTGAATTCTATTATTACAGGATTTTATTTTATTTTATTTTAGCTGTTTTCAGCGTGAAAGATCAATCAATCAATCAATGAGAGAAGCACTGGAAATTTGCTCAGTTTATGGGGAGCCAGAAAGCCACAGATACGCATACAACCAAAACAAGATTGCAAGAGACTTTTTTTTTTAAAAAAAAATGATCCGTTGAATCATCAAATCAAGGAAGTCAATATTATTAAAGCTGAAGCTTAGCCTAGCGATTATTCATCACTTATATTTTGCTTCAAAACTACTCCATTTTCCTTGTTGTGATCCACAGGAATAAATGGATTATAATAAGCACCTTGAAATGTGCTCTTATCTGGTGGAGTCCTGAAAAATTAATAGATGAGAAAGGTAATTACTTTTATAAATACATAGTGGCTTGCGCATAACTAAGTGTAATTGATTTAAGTGTGAAATTGTGGAAAGATTTGATGCCTGCCATGTAAGAAGCCTGATTTTAACCACTTTTAATTGGGGATTCCTGCACCCAAACCATGGAAATGATTGCTGAAATGGTGAACACAACTGACCCAATTTTTGCTTGCGCACTAGTGAGGCCATACTCGTACTAGTGTGAACAGTTGTGGTCACCACGATACAAAAATTTGCTGAGACCCTAGAAAGTGTACAGAGAAGAAGCAACCGAGATGATTAGGGGACTGGAGGCGAAAAGATATAAAGAATAGTTTCAGGAATTATGTATGTCTAGTTTAATGAAAAGAAGGACTAGGGATGATACGATAGCAATGTTCCAATAAAAAGGGCTGCCACAAAGAAGAGGGAGTCAAACTATTCTCCAAAGCACCTGAGGGCAGGATAAGAAGCAATGGAGGGAGACTAATCAAGGAGAGAAGCAACTTAGAACTAAGGAGAAATTTTCTGACAGTGAGAACAATTAGCCAGTGGGACAACTTGCCTCCAGAAGTTGTGAATGCCCCAACACTGGAGGTTTTAAAGAAGATGTTGGATAACCATTTATCTGAAGTGGTGTAGGGTTTCCTGCCTAAGCGGGGGGTTGGACTAGAAGACCTCCAAGCTCCCTTACAATTCTCTATTTTATTCTATTCTATTCTATTCTATTCGATGGATGGATGGAAGGAAGGAAGGAAGGAAGGAAGGAAGGAAGGAAGGAAGGAAGGAAGGAAGAAAGAAGAGGGAGTCAAGCTATTCTTCAAGGCACCTGCGGGCAGGACAAGAAGCAATGGATGGGAACTAATCAATGAGAGAAGCAACCTAGAAATGTTCCTGACAGAACAATCAACTGGTGGAATAACTTGCCTCCAGAAGTTGTGAATGGTCCAACACTGGTGGTTTTCAAGAAGAAACTGGACCGTGTGGATAGCTGAATTGGACACCCACTTATGAGGCCACTGCCATTCCTCTGCGGAAGTTTTGTATATAATTATGTGGATTGCATGTATATGTTTATTTCTCTTCTGTCGTGTTCTCATCCTAGGCTAAATAAATGGCAAGGGCCCTTCCCAGACTGAACTTCCTTCATTCCATGTTAGTGGAACACTAATTCTTTGCCCTTTAATTGAGGCCTTTAAACTCTGGTGCTGGAGAAGACTCCTGCGAGTCCTCCTCCTTGGACTGCAAGGCCATCCAACCGGTCAGTCCTAGAGATCACCAACCCTGACTGCTCTTTAGAAGGCCAGATCCTGAAAAGGAAACTCAAATACTTTGAGTTTCCTTTTCTAAGACTAAAACATATGAAGAACGGTTGCAGGAACTGGGTATGTCTAGCTTAATAGAAAGAAGGACCAGGGGTGACATGAGAGCAGTGTTCCAATATCTCAGGGGTTGCCACAAAGAAGAGGGAGTCAAACTATTCTCCAAGGCACCTGAGGGTAGAACAAGAAGCAATGGGTGGAAACTAATCAAGGAGAGAAGCAACTTAGAACTGAGGAGAAACTTCCTGACAGCTACAACAATTAATCAGTGGAACAGCTTGCCTCCAGAAGTTGTGAATGCCCCAACACTGGAAGTCTTTAAGAAGATGTTGGATAGCCATCTGTCTGAAACGGTATAGGGTTTCCTGCCTAAGCAGGGGGTTGGACTAGAAGACCTCCAAGGTCCCTTCCAACTCTACTATTGTATTGTATTGTACTTTGGCCACCTAATGAGAAAGAAAGACTGACTGGAGAAGAGCCTGATGCTGGGAACGATGGAGGGCAAAAGAAGAAGGGGACGACAGAGAATGAAGTGAACGGATGGAGTCATCGAAGCAGTTGGCGTGAGCTTGAATGGACTCCAGAGGATGGTTGAGGACAGGAAGCCCTGGAGGAACGTTGCCCATGGGGTCTGCGATGTGTTGGACATGACTTTGCAACTCACAACAGCAGCCTCTTTGCACACAGATACATCAACCAAAGGAGGTCTTCCTTAAGAATACAACCTTCTGATCTCGGAGAAAGAAGAAAACGAATACAGTGAGAAAGGAAAATGTTCTAAATTTCTCCTGCTAGATAGTCTGGATGGGGGGGGGGGGGGTGAGGGGAAGAGTATGTTGTATATTTGGTGGGTTGAGAGCTTAAGATAGTTTGGATGGTTGAGATTCCATTACCATGAAGGACACCTCTACTCTGGGTAATCGACACCCCTCTTGTCTGTCCCCTCGTTGCAAGAATGTTAAGCCCCTGCATTGCTTACCCCTGAAGCCTGACTGGGGAAGTACAGGAATACTTTCACCTTCAATTTCAATATCTGAACAATATTCTTGAACAATATTCTTGCAATATTCTTCCAATCTTCCATCACCTGCTTACCCCATCCTCTGACTCCCACCCCACTTGGTTTCTCGCTCCCTACATGGCCGTACTCTACCAGCTGTTCTTGCGATCTGCATGGCGCAAAGAAGGAATGTTTTTCCTCAGCTACCAAGGAGACAACGAACATGAGGGGAAAAATTAAAACGCATTTCCTCAAGAAGAAAATATTTGCCGCTTGGGGTTGAACTGTGGGGTCCTTGGTGTCCTCCTCGCAGACTGTCAGGATTCCAAATAGCATCCAAAAATAAATCAGAGTCGAAGGCAAAGTATTGCTCAAAGTTCCAATTTATTAAAAGAGCCATGTTGGCACATCTGGGAAAACCCAAATCTGAAAGCTTCCCGGTTTTCCTCACCTAGTTGAAAGTTCAAGATCTTGCCCCCACACCCACAAGTCCATCCCACGGTCAATCTCCCACTGCCATGCTGGCAGTTCCACCCATCCAGTTCCGGTCAGGTGCAGAGGTGCAAAGACAAAGGATGACCTTGGGTTTCCAGAAAGGAATTTTGTTTTGGCTACATATCATCTAACTCCATACAATTCCCCCCTCCCGTTTCCCCACAATAGTAAATGCATAGTAGAATAATAGAAAGTGTGGCAGGCCAAAGATCCAAAAGATGGCTGCAGGCCTGACACAGACGTTTCATTACCAAACTAGGTAACATTATGAGTGCTGGAAGCCACCTAACATTGATGATGTTATGTAGTCTAGTAATGAAACATCTGCAAGAAAACTCATGGAGAACACCAAGGACCTTACAGATTTCCTCAACCTTGGCAGTGTTGGCTACCTTGGGTCAGTATTTAAGTCTAGCCCAGTGCATTTAGAGCTTGGAGAAGCCAAGGCGAGGTCAAAGAGTTGGCTATGACCTGGGAATCTCCAATATTATCTCCATCATGAAATCATGAGAATGTAGCTTGGACCACAAGAGGCCGGCATTCCATTTTCTGCTCAGCTTTAAAATGAAAATGAACACCTTTCAGCAAGTATAAGCCTAATCTACTGCACAAGGCATTGAGAGGATAGAAACGGATAATCTCCTATAACCCATGGAGAAAGGCCGAGATGTCCACATATGAACACGCATGAGTATTTCCCAGCTCTGTGCAGGAGTTTTGCAGGGGTTAGTGTGATATAATGTTAATGTGAGGCAGGGCTCTCTATCCCAGGGACTAAGGCTGTGCCAGTCCTTCCAATGAGGTGCTTTATGACAGGGTTCTCCAACCTTGGCAACTTTTAAGACTTATGGACTTCAACTCCCAGAATTCCTCAGTCAGACATGCTACAACCTTGGCAACTTTAAGACTTATGGACTTCAACTCCCAGAATTCCTCAGCCAGACATGCTGGAACCTTGACAGTTTTAAGACTTATGGACTTCAACTCCCAGAATTCCTCAGCCAGACATGCTATAACCTTAGCAACTTTAAGACTTATGGACTTCAACTCCCAAAATTCCTCAGCCAGACATGCTGGAACCTTGACAGTCTTAAAGACTTATGGACTTCAACTCCCAGAATTCCTCAGCCAGACATGAGGAATTCTGGGAATTGAGTCCATAAGTCTTAAAACTGTCAAAGTTCTGTGGGGGGGGTGATGCACTCCCCATACCCCGTTTTGGGCCTAGTAGGCCTCCTAGCAGCCTTCTGGAACAAAAAATGGGCCGCTCCCCCCCTAACTCCCACACATGCACGCATGCCTCTCATATGCACGCTACATGTGCATGGCAGAGACCTCAAAATCAGCTGGCCGGCAGGAGGCGTGCATACATGCACAATGGAGCTGAGCTGGGGCGACAGCCCATGTGCTCGCAGAGAGGCCTCTGAATGTAGGCATGTAAGTCACATGTTTTGAATTGCATATTCAATCTGGTTTGCCTGGGCTTTCCTGAAGACTCGGTTCATATACAGGACTTACGCTCACAATGGAGCCCAACATTTCTGTTGTTAAGTGAGTTTTGCCCCGTTTTATGACCTTTCTGTCCACATTTGTTAAGTGAATCGCTGCAAGTGGTTTCATTTAGTAACCTGGCTACAGGAGTCTGGCTTCCTCATTGACTTTGCTTGTCTTAAAGTCGCAAAAGAGGATCACATAACCCCGGGACACTCCAACCGTCATAAATATGAATCAGTTGCCAAGCGCCTGAATTTTGATCAATTTTGATGCTGCAATGGTTGTAAGTGTGAAACGCAGTCGTAAGTCACTTTTTTCAGTGTCGTTGTAACTTCGAAGCATCACTAAATGAACTGGACTATCTGTAACACAGAGAAATTTCCATGGCCTGGATATTGGTTTCTATACGTCTATTTCTGCATAAAATTAACTTAGCATAATTTAGAATAGTGAAGTGGCAACTCAAAATTACCAGAAGGGGAATTTTTACTCCATTCACACACACAATTATTCTGTTTACTTAAAAGACCTGAGGGATCCTGATTTAGTTCTTGAGAAAGTCCCGCTGAAGTTCTTGGTGAGCAAGAAGGGGAAAAAAAGAGACCTGTTTTTAATTGTTAGATGCCGTTTATTTAAATGCTGCTCTTGTTCTCTGTCTGACTTAGAAATTGGCTGGAATGTTGAACAATAGATATCCTTCAAGCTAGGGCTACAACAAGCAATTAGACCAAGGCAAGGAGTAATTGGAAGATGGATAATTAAAACTTGCATGCTTAGCAGAAATTCGCCAAAAGAATGCTTTCAAGCAAAAAAAAAAAAAAAAACCATCAAGAGGACTTCTGGCATTTAACCATCTACGCTTTGAAAAAAGTAAACTTGAAAAATCCTAGGAATGCAGAACTCAAATTTCCTGGGCCAAATGACCCGGTTTTGCAAAAATTCTTACCAAAAAACCCCCCCTCAAGTGCCCAAACAGGCCAACTATTTTTCTGCAGTCAAGTGTTTTCCTGTAAGATTCGATTTGTATATTACAGTATAATATATATATATATTTTTAAATGCTTGTTTCGTTTAAAAAAAGAAAAAGAAACTTTAAGATGCCCTGAACATTGTGCCTGAACATTATTTTGATATGTTTTCCAGACAAAACTGTTAAAGAGGTCTTTGGTTCTAAAAACAGTTCTCCTTTACTCTATTGCCGTGATGGATGGCAAACCTATGGCATCTTCGTGGGCACGTGCCTCCCGCCGGCCAGCAGAATTTCAGGTCTCTGCTGTGCATGCACAGTAGCGGGGCATGTGCGGGAGATGAACGTGTCACACCCGCATGTGTGGGGGCAGGTGGAGTGCAAGGGAGCGTGGCGGCCTCCTCCCAGCCCGTAATTAGTCCCAGGAGGCTGCAGGGAGACCTGCTAGGCCCAAAACTGAGCACAGGGGGGTGTTGTGCGTATGCATGGGGGGAATGCACGGGTGTTGCATGTGCATGTGCAGAGGGCGTCACGCACACATTGCATTATGGGTGTGGGCCAGGGGTGGGTTCCTGCCAGTTCTAACCTCTTCTATAGAAGAGGTTCCACAAATCTACCGTGCCGTTTAGAACTGGTTCCAGCTCCCTCCCTCCCCCCGCCCGTCCGCACATCATCAAGATGAAGAGCGAGAGGAGGAATTCTGGGAATTGAAGTCCACAAGTCTTAAAGCTGTCAACTTTGAACACCCCTGGGTTTTTTTTTCTAAAGGGTTAGGGGTACAAGGGTCTTGTAACTTGACAGCTTTAAGACACACTTCAATGGCAGAGTTCCTGAGCCAACATGACTGGAGGAGGAATTCTGGGAGTTGAAGTCCACAGGTCCTAAAGCTGTCAACTTTGAACACCCCTGGGTTTTTTTTTCTAAAGGGGTAGGGGTGCAAGGGTCTTGTAACGTGACAGCTTTAAGACTTGCAAACTTTAAATGCCAGAGTTCCTGAGCCAACATGACTGGAGGAGGAATTCTGGGAGTTGAAGTCCACAAGTCTTAAAGCTGTCAAGTTTGAACACCCCTGGGTTTTTTTTTTCTAAAGGGTTAGGGATGCAAGGGTCTTGTAAGTTGACGGCTTTAAGACTTGGGTGCTTCAAATGCCAGAGTTTCTGAGCCAACATTTTGGCTGCTAAACAAGAGCGTTGTTAAGTGAGTTTCACCACATTTTACAAGTTGGCCACACCCACCCAGCCACATGGCCAGCAAGCCACTCCCACAATGCAGGCCACACCTACAGAAGAGGTTCTAAAAAATTTTGAAACCCACCACTGGTGTGGGCATGTGCATACTTTTTTTTACACGGAGGAGTGATTGAATGACTGCTGTCAATATCAGTTCAAATTTTCCTTGCAACTTGGTTACTAATCTAAATTTGAGCTATTCATAATAATTATTTAGAGGGACCTAAAGTTTATTAAGAACCAAAGCAAGAATAAATGCCATCAACAGCCATTTTGGAATCCAGAATTATTTTTTTTCCCTTAACCGGTATCTAATACTTGCAAGAGAGGTTAAGAGTTAAAGGAAATTGTCACCTCTGCCTTTTCAAAGAAAATGTAAGGTCTGAAGAATCTAAATCCAATCTTCAAAGTGGTTCTTGAGTTCCATTTTCATTAACTTAAGTTTCATATTGATCCCCCCCCCCCCCCCACTCCATGGTCAATACTCACGACTCGTATTCCATTCGACAATTTTAGTTTGTAGATTTATTGCAATTGTGTCTTTTTAATGGTTGAATTGAGATGGAGGCAGCCCGTTCGTTTCTAAAGGACCCGAAAAATACAGGAAATGGAGAACAAGTTGCTGTGCATTTTGGGAAAAAAGATCTGACTTCTAGTCCGCAACTTACAACAGTTCGTGTAGTGACTGTCCAAAGTTACAACAGCACTGGAAAATGTGTCTTATGACCGATTTTCATAATTACAACCCTTGGCAGAATCCCCATGATTGTGTGATCAAAATTCGGACGCTTGACAACTGACTCATATTTATGACGGTTGCAAGGGTCATGTGATTCACTTTTGCGACCTTCTGACAAGCAAAGTTAAAGGGGAAACCGGATTCACTTAACAACCAGGTTACTAACTTATCAACTGCAGTGATTTGTTTAACAATAGTGGCAAGAAAAGTTGTAAAATGGGGCAAAACTCACTTAACAAATGTCTCACTTAGCGACCAAAATTTCAGCCTCAATTGTTGTCCTAAGTCAAGGACTAGCTGTAGTATATTAGCCCATTTCTTCTCAACAGTTGCTATCCCCCATAGTTTATTTGCATGCTACCATACTGATTTATTTTATAAGTCTCTTGTAAGGATTATGGAGATATGTTCAGCATTTGAAATATTCGAAAACATTGCAAGATAAATCTAAATTTGTTTAACCATAATTGTCAGTAGGGTAGGCAAAACAGTGTGGAAAGTGGACATTGCACGGCTGGTAACAGCAGAACAGAGGAGAAAAATAATAAAACCCCAAAACCTGACAACCGAAATATAACCACTGTCACAAAAGAAATAATAATAATAAAAAAAATAATACCAAAAGAAACAGGACTTATGGATGCAATCCCAAAATAACTGGAGTACCACTTGAACTCCATCAGCATTGACAAAAATCTCCATCTGTCAATTGCAAAAGGCAGCTTTACTTGGAACAGCTCACATCCTGCGATGAGACTCTTAGTTTTATTAAATAACATTTCCTTGTCTTTGGGAAGGACGCCACAGGTGGATAAAAATGCCAGATTCAGTTTAAACCCCGGCTATGTAATAAACCATAATAACAAATTCCATATTTTTCAATAAAAATGCTTGTCTAGCATCTGCCTAAATAGTAGT
Organism: Natrix helvetica; assembly: GCF_964273705.1. Taxonomy (NCBI): domain Eukaryota; kingdom Metazoa; phylum Chordata; class Lepidosauria; order Squamata; family Natricidae; genus Natrix; species Natrix helvetica. Next base: position 8,398,076 of record NC_138558.1, on the reverse strand, counting down.
GCTATTGTGATCTGCAATGCCAAATACTTCATTTTGTAAAAAGATAAAACAAATGTCTCACTTAGCGACCAAAATTGCCCAGTTGTGTCCTGCTATATTTTGCCAAACACCTGAACTAAATTTTACTTAGACCCTATGAGATTTTTATCTAAAAATAAATCATTGGATTCCTAACTCCGCATCCCAGCACGCGAACAAGCCACACATGGTATCCATGAAACACATTGTCCTATTCATAGTGAAGACAAGGGTTCAAACCCTGAAAAGGACAGACTATTGTTCCATCTTTGTAAGATGCAAAAGAAGAAGAACGAGATATTCCCCCCCCCCCCCCCATCGCGTTTTAGCCAACGGAACAATTCACTTTTGCAATGTTTGAAATGTTTTGCCGAAATAATGGGTTTCCCTTGGGCCTTTGGAATGTCATGCCCCACACATTTACCCCATTAATTGTACAATTGCATTCTGTTGTGGCCTGCCAGCTGCTACTTTGGACAGTGAGGAGGTTGGGGAGGAACATGGGCCGGTCCTGGAGTCTGGGGAAGGCTCTGATGAGGGCTCTGTGTCGGAGGCAGAGAGGAGGCCAGGGCTGTATGCCAGTTATCAGTTGCCTTCAGAGTCAGACATCAGTGAGGCAGAGGAACAGCTGGAGCATGTTCCCAGGGTGCGCATGCGCAGAGTTGCCAGATGAAGGGAACAGCTAAAGAATAAGGGTAGACTTGGGAGTAAGGCCACAGGTGGACGATGATTGGCCCCTCCCAGAGGAAATAAAAGAGGAGGAAAAGGGGAGTGGAGTTTGCAGGAGACAATTAGTTCTCTTAATTGGTTTGTGACTCTCTGAGACTCCTTGCCAAGTTTTGCAGAGATCGGCCTGGCAGCTCTCCAAGCCAGATAAGGTCTGTGACCGTAAATCCTCCCTTGAAAGACTTTGCTGGATGTGAATGAGCAGAATTATCAATTAATAAAAGGGGGTTTTGTCGGGACAAGGAGTTTGCTTCAGGCTCTTGGAAAGCCTCGGTCAGAACACATTCTGCAGATGTTCTCTTGGGCTTAACAATATCCTATAGGGCCACTTAAGTCGATTTAATCTAAAGTCAACAGGTGATCTTCAATTTACAATCATAACTGAGCCCCAAATATCTGAGTTCAACTGTCATTGTAAATGAAACTTTTTTTGCTAAGTGAGGCAGTTGTTAAGTGAGTTATGACCTTTCTTGCCAAAGTTGTCACTGCAGCTGTTAAATTAGCAACATGGTTCTTAAGTGAATCTGGCTTCCCCATTGGCTGCTTGTCAGAAGGTTCCCAAAAAGGGCTGCGACTGTTCTAAATACATGCCAGTTGCCCAACATCCAACTTTGGATCAGTTGACCAGTAGATCCCCTGTAAGCCATCCCACAGCACTAGAAACAAATTCCTGAACGACAATAACAGAATGACAGAATTGGAAGGGACCTCGGAGGTCTTCTAGTCCAACCCCCTGCTCAAGCAGGAAACCCTATACCATTTCAGACAAATGGTTGTCCAATCTCTTCTTTAAAACCTCCAGTGTTGGAGCATCCACCATTAATTTAGTTAATTGTTCCACTGATTAATTTTTCCATTGTCAGGAAATTTGCCCTTAGTTCCCTTCTCTCCTTGATAAAGCTTCCATCCATAACCCCCCCCCCCCCCATCCTTCAAGCAACTTTCGGATTATGGGGCGCTGTCTGAGCTTGGTGGTTTTCTATCAGTGCTAATATAACCTAATTTAGGTAGTGAAACATCTGCCAGAAAGCCATCAAGCTTTGAGACACCAAGAACTGTTGAACCCCAAACTACAAATAACAAGTGCTGGAAATGCAATGAAAAGAAGGACTAGGGGAGAGATGATAGCAGTGTTCCAATATCTCAGGGGTTGCCACAAAGAAGAGGGAGTCAAACTATTCTCCAAAGCACCTGGGGGCAGAACAAGAAGCAATGGGTGGAAACTAATTAAGGAGAGAAGCAACCTAGAACTAAAGATAAATTTCCTGACAGTGAGAACGATTAATCAGTGGAACAACTTGCCTCCAGAAGTTGTGAATGCTCCAAACCCTGGATGTTTTTAAGAAGAGATTGGAGAACCATATGTCTGAAATGAAATAGGGTTTCCTGCCTATGCAGGGGGTTGGACTAGAAGACCTCCAAGGTCCCTTCCAACTCTGTTATTGTATTCCATCGGGAACCTTTGCATTCTTATACACCGCATTCCGTTATAGTCATGAAAACCCCGCTTAACCAGAACCTAGTTATCTTTTCCTGCTCGGGCATATACTGTACATGCCTTGAACTCCAGCCAGGAGAATCTGTGGAAATTGAGAACTCGCACCTGCTCTTCATTCCACCCTCTCTGCAGCCGAAAGTCATGGAAAAGTCTAGAAGGCTGCAAAGGGGCCATATGGACACCTGGTCTCTGGATTGAAGAAGAGATGCCTGTTGTAAAGGGGGGTGGGGGAAATGCACCACAATAGGAAGGGTGGGAATAAAAAAGTCCCAGTTCACAGTCAGCAATGCGTTTTATACTTATTTTTACCATCAGTTCGCCCCCTCCTGCGCGCACACTCGCTTTGCGCACACCTTTCACGCATGCACCTGGCCTCAAAAACGTGGCTAAATAGGACAGCATAGTGCCGGTGCGGTGGCGGCGGGGGGGGGCACCCATGATCTCTGCTACCGGTTCACTTGAACCGGTCCGAACCGGCTGAATATCACCTCTGTTTGCAGTCTTTCATTCTGTGCTATGACTGAATTGGAGGCGAGGCAAAGGAGAAGCAGACAAATAAATAGTATGTACCGTATTTTTCAGACTATAAGACGCACCGGTGTATAAGATGCACCAAGATTTCGAAGAGGTAAGTAAGAAAAAAAAAGTTGTTGCCTTCCCTCAGACCCCAGCAGGCTTCAGTAGGGCTGGGGTAAGGCAAAAACGCAATTTTTTTGCTCGTTTTTCACAAGAACGGTGGCTTTTTCGCCTTACCCCAGCACTGCTGAAGTCTGCAGAGTGCGGCTGGAGGCTGAGGGAAGGCAAAAACATCTCCGTTTTTGCCAAAAAGGGCCTGTTTTTCGCAAAAATGGGATGCCGGGGTGGGGCTTCGGGAGGCCAAAAATGGTCGTATTCGGTGTATAAGATGCACCAAATTTCCACACTCTTTTAGGGGGAGGGAGAAAAGATGCATCTTATACTCCAAAAAATACGGTATTAAGGTGTGGTGTTATTTTTTTAAAGATGACCTCAGGAAAATATACATGAGGAAAAAGAGCTGAGCGGTGCTCCATAAATCCTAGTTTCCTTCCATTTAAAAAACTGCCGTAAGGTTCAGGGCAGAGGAGACCACGGAGAAAATTAATGGCCAAGATTACCGCAGATTCAATATGTCTAGAGATCAATAATGCTTAGATACTTGCAGCTGGTTTCTTTTCAATGCTACCTTTGATAATGATTGGACTTGGAAGAGAAGACCCAAATTCTCCCGTCATATTTCCGAGCAGAGAAACAAGTTTAGAAATGAATCCATGCAATCCAAATTAGTTGAAACAGATTTTCCCACCCCCCCTTTTTTGGGGGGGTACTATGTTTGGCCGAGACATTTCTCGAGCCGTTAATCTAGGGGTGTCAAACTCATTTTCATTGAGAGCCACATCAGGGTTGTATTTGATGTCACTCGTGTCGGGGCGCCTGTTGTGGCCCGAAAGCTCTGTCAGTGAAAATGGGCTCCCGAGCTCCGTTTTCGGCTGCAATGGTCTCCTGCAACCCCCTGCCAATGAAAACAGAGCTTGGGAGGGCTGTGCGGCCCTCCCGAGGTCCATTTTCACTGGCAGAGGCACCACGGGCCAGTCCTTTGCTGTTTCCAGGATCTGGCCCCTAGGCCTTGAGTTTGACACCCCTGCATTAATCTGTTCATTCGGAACTTCGTTCAGTTCCTTAATTTTTATTCTTGATGCAAATACACATCCAGGAAGATTCGGGTGGGATATCTACACCGGCAGCCCTCAATTTACAACCCCGATTGAGCCCTGTTGCTAAGTGAAATATTTCTTAAGTGGATTTTGCCCCGTTTTACGGCCTTTCTGGCCACGGTTGTTAAGCGAATCCCTGCAGTGGTTAAGTTAGTAACACGGGTTGTTAAGTGAACCTGGCTTCCTCAAGGAAGGAAGGAAGGAAGGAAGGAAGGAAGATGATAGATAGATAGATAGATAGATAGATAGATAGATAGATAGATAGATAGATAGATAGATAGATAGATAAAGGTTTCCCTGTCCAGTCATGTCTGATTCTGAGGCACAACGCTCATTTCAATTTCTTGGCTGAGGAAGCCAGCGTTTTCCAAAGACAATTTCCATGGTCATGTGGCCAGCACGGTTGCACGCCAAAGGGTGCATGGAATGCACCAAAGTGGTGCCTATTCATCTATTCACGTTTAAATGCTTTCGAATTGCTAATTGGGCAGGAGCTGGACCTAGGAACGGGAGCTCACCCCGTCACACGTCGCTCGGGTCTCAAACCTCTGCCGTCAGCCCTCCAGCTGACATGCTCAGCATCTTTTAACTGTTGAGCCATTGCGCCCCATCTACATACAGTACATACCAACTATCTAATCTTAAGCAGAAGGATCGACTTCCCCAGGAATAATGGCCTAATATATATGCATTGAATTTGTACATCTTTTATTGAGATGTATTTTGTTCAATAGATTATTTTGCCCAGCTACATCTGTACGCTGGGAATAATTATATCTCTAAGCTATCTACCTACCTCTCTATATAACGTTGTGGTCATACTGGAATAGAACGGCTAAAGATGAAAAACGATTATAATAAAAGCACCCTGAGAAAATTCCTGTGGGCATCCAGATGTAATCTCAGTATCTGATTTCTCACAGCCCTCACAAGGGCTTCTCTTTCTGCATCAATGGCTTGAAATCTATCTATATATAAAAGCCAAATATCACTCACTCATCACAAAATCTCCACAACTGTAAAGCCTACAAACTTAAAATTTGCCACTTATGTTCCTCTTGGCTTCTAGGTGCTCGCTAAGAAAGGATTTTTCAAAATGACTTTCAGATTATTAATAATTCTTATACAGTAATTAACATGCTCTGATGCTAAGGAGTTCTACTCCCCCTCCCCACCTGAAAAGAATTCGGTTCCAACTGCCAGTTGCCTTATATTAACATGCTCTGATGCTAAGCAGTTAGGCCAGTGATGGCGAACCTATGGCATGCGTGCAACAGGTGGCATGCAGAGCCATTTGTCAGGGCACGCAAGGCGCTGCCCTGTCAGATGGCCAGCGCGCATGTAAGCACTGGCCAGCTGAGTTCACCCTTTTTTAAAGCCATTTTTCGCCCTCCCCAGGCTCCAGAGGCTTTATAGGAGACTGGGGAGGGCGAAAAGAGGCCCCCCCTGCCCCCCGCCCCGGAGGCACTCCGGAGGCTTCATGAGCTTCCCTGAAGCCTCCAGAGCGCAAAAAACCGTCCCTACAGGCAAACCAGAAATTAGAGAATGGACTTCCTGTTTGCTCGGAGGGTCGTTTTGACTGCCCCGGAGGCTTCAGGGAGCCTCTTGAAGGTCCCTGAAGTCTTCGGAGCGCTTAAAACTACCCTCCGAGCAAACCCGAAGTGACATCCGGTTTGCTCGGAGGGTCGTTTTGACTGCTTTGGAGGCTTCAGGGAAGCCTCTTGAAGGTCCCTGAAGTCTTCGGAGCGCTTAAAACTACCCTCCGAGCAAACCGGAAGTGACTTCCGGTTTGCTCGGAGGGTCGTTTTGACTGCTTTGGAGGCTTCAGGGAAGCCTCCTGAAGGTCCCTGAAGCCTCCAGAGGGTGCGGGGGGAGCTGTTTTCACCCTCCCCATGCTCCTATAAAGCCTCTGGAGCCTGGGGAGGGCGAAAAAAGCATGCAAAAATGGGGTCACACCTGTAGTGCGCGCATGCATTGCATTATGGGTGCGGCACGCCTGCACACGACCCCCCTGCGCTCCCCCCACTTATGGCACGCGAGCCAAAAAAAGGTTCGCCATCGCTGAGTTAGACATTCTACTCCCCCTCCCCACCTGAAAAGAATTCTGTTCCAACTGCCACTTGCCTCACATTCGGTTACCTCAGTTTAAACTAGCAGATGTTCCACGCCTTCACTCAGGAGCGGTCTGGGGCTCCTTATAGTACTAAACATCAGTACCTCATCAATATGTCTACGCCTTCTACTCATGGAACTGCTTCTGGACTCAAGGCAGCGGGAGCGAGATGCCCTTATGTGTTTCAATCACTGACCACCATTGAGCCAACGGATTGAAAGTTTTGATTCTCAAAGGCCCAAGGTTGACTCAGCCTTCCATCCTTCCGAGGTCAGTAAAATGAGAACCCAGATTGTTGGGGGGGGGACTACGCTAACATTGTAAATTGTTCAGAGATTGCTGCAAAACACTACGGATAGTATACAAGTCTAAGTGCTACAGTGGTTAGAATGCAGTGTTGTAGGCCCACTCTGCCAACTGCCAGCAGTTTGATCCTGACTGGTTCAAGGTTGGCTCAGCCTTCCAGTCTTCCAAGGTCGGTAAAATGAAGTGCCAGATTGTTGGGGGCAATAAGGCTGACTCTGTAAACCACTTAGAGAAGGCTGTAAAGCACCGTGAAGTGGTATATAAGTCTAAGTGCTATTGCTATCAACAGCTTTCAGTCCTTGGAAAGATGGATGGATAAAAATGCCAAATTCAGTTTAAACATTGGCCAACCGTAATGATAATTTCTTCCCTGTTAATCATGTCCGACTCTAAGGCATGGTACTCATCTCCATTTTTTGGCTGAGGGAGCCAGCATTGTCCGAAGACAATTTCCAAGGTCATGTATATACGCAAAGGCGCACAAAACGCTGTTCCTTTCTCACCAAAGTGGTACCTATTTATCTACTTGCATTTGAGCGGGCAGGAGCTGGAGGAAGGAATGGGAACTCATGCCATCGTGTTGTGCTCGGCTCTCAGCCTTCCAGTTGACATTCCCAACGCCTTTAACCGCTGAGCTATCGTGCCCCCTGTTTTATGTAGAAACAACTCATTCCTATCTCACCGTTCATGCCCATTTCAAAGAATGGGTTCCTTTAACAGCCATATGGTTTGCTTAATGATCAGAGGATCTACTTCGCAATCGTGGTGACCCGCTTTATGATCATCGTAAAAATTGTCGTAAAATTGTCATAAAATCATGCAGTGCCTTGACTTCTAACTATAACAACCAAAGTTCTGGTCTCCATCGTAGTGATAAGACTACCTACAAACTATTATACCCAAATCTTGAAGATTCTTTACTCATACCCTGTTTCCCCGAAAATAAGACCTCTGGTAAGGGTGGGTTTCAAACTGTTTTACTATTGGTTCGGTGGGCATGGCTAGATGGGGGGGATGAGACTGAGTGGGTGTGGCCAACTTGACATCACTCACGCACACTCAGTCACATGACCCTCTCACCAAGCCATGCCCACTGAAACGGTGGCGAAAAGTTTTGACCGGGGAGGCGGGAGGCTTGTCAGAGCTAAGGGAGCGCCTGGAAACTACCCCCATAAGAAAAAATAGTTTCTGTCCTTCCCGTCCCCCAGGAACATTCTGCAGGCTTTAGCAGGGCTGAGTGAAAAATGGGTGGAAAACAGGCCATTTCTCGCAAAAAATGGAGGCATGTTTGCCTTCCCCCAGCCCTGCTGAAGCCCGCAGAGGTTGGGGGAAGGTTGGGGGGAGGTTGGGGGAAGGCAAAAAACACCTCCCTTTTTGTGAAAAACAGCCCATCTCTCGGACCTCTCTGGGACTGGAATGCACACACCATTAAAAAAGGGGGGGAAATTACATTTTTTCAATGAAGGTTGTTCTGCGCATGTGCAGAACAGAAAATAAAGATCGTGGCGTCTAGGATAGAACTGGTACGGTCACGTGTCCGGCCCAGTTACTACCAATTTGGCCGAACCAGTAGGAACCAACCTCTGCTCCCCGAATAATAAGCCCAATCGGGCTTTTGAGTGCATGCGCTAAAATAAGCCCTCCCCCGAAAATAAGCCCTCTGTGAAAATATTGCAACACAGCAGCAGCCAAGAGGTGACCACGCTCACCGCCTCCTGCACCTCAAAAATAATAAGACCTCCCCGAAAATAAGGCCAAGTGCTTATTTCAGGAGGGGGGAGTTCAAAAGAAAATAAGACCCTGTCTTATTTTTAGGGAAACACGGTATACTGAAAGAGGGTGAGAACTGAACTTCAATCTACAAAAACACACATTCTTACATTTTCTAAAAGAGCTCCGAACCGTAGAGATGACTGAATTCCATGCATGAATAAACACGAAAATGACATCTGTAGAGGGAAAAACCAACTCATTTTTCCAGCCAATCCTATAATTATAAAAAATCTGGAGCAAAAACAATCATTAGCTAACAATCTTTCTGCTGATACCACATTCTGTGAGGAGGCAGGGATCAAGAAAGATTTGCTCGCAAGCAAGACAGGTGTAGGTCTCAATTTGCGTGGTCAATGGAGCCCATACAGCGGTATCTAAATTCATATTTTTTCAAATGATATTTCTGTGGAAAATGTGGGAATTGGTTCCAGTTTGACAGAAATTAGCAACAAACAATGTGACACGTGAGTTTTTATGTGAATACTAGCTGATGACACAGTGTTGTCTGGGTATTTATTTATCCCAACCCTCCTTTCATGAATGTCGCTGCAATTTCTAATGTTGGATTTTCCCCCTTAACAGCCCTCCTGTGGAGTACTGTGAAGCCGTTACCATGGCTACTCCACAGCGCTGTACAGTAGAACCCATTTTAAGGCAGTACGGTAGAAACCAATTTAAGGCACAACAAGATGTATCTTAACAGAACACACACACACACACACACACGAGGGGTGTTAGGGGTATCTTACCCCCACAGTATTTGTTTCCACAGAGTAAGTAATCTGTGTACCAAGTTTGGTTGAAATTGCTGGAGGCGTTCCAGAGTTATGCTGGAACACATACACACACAGAGAGACAGCCATTTTTATATAGAGAGATTATTATTATTTAAGTATTTACAGTAAAGGATAAAAAAGAATATACTTATTATTCAATTATTGTGATCAAAGAGTCAGCATTAAGGAGTCCTTTGTACTCTCTGAGCTTGCTTGTTTTCTTGCAGACGTTTCATTACCTAACTAGGCAACATCATCAGTGCTACTTAGGGTAATGAAACATCTGCAAGAAAACAAGCAAGCTCAGAGAGCACGAAGGACCCCTCATTTCAGCCCTGAGCTACAAATATTTTCCTTTATTGTTAACACAGCATTAAGCTTGTATTGTTTTTTTCTGATGAAATCTTCCTATTTATTTGATGCTTTATCCTGCCTTTATTATTTTTAGAAATGACTTACAAAGTGGCAGACATACCTAATATTCCTTCCTTTTAAACACAACAGCAACCCTGTAAAGTGAGCTGGACTCAGAGAGAAAAATTGGCCCATAGTCATCCAGTTGACTTTCACACATAAGGCAGGAGTAGAACTCACTGTCTCCTAGTGATTGGCCCAAAGTTATCCAGCCTGCTTTCATGTCTAAGGCGGACTAGAACTCACCGTCTCCTGGTGATTGGCCCAAAGTTATCCAGCCTGTTTTCACATCTAAGGCAGGACTAGAACTCACCATCTCCCAGTGATTGGCCCCAAGTTATCCAGCCTGCCTTCACCTCTAAGGCGGGACTAGAACTCAGTGTCTTGTGGTGATTGGCCCAAAGTCACCCAGCCATCTTTCACGCCTAAGGCAGGACTAGAACTCACAGTCTCCTGGTTTCTAGCCTGTAGATTTAACCATTAGACAAAACTGGCCCTATTGTTGCATGCACAAATATTAGCAGCCTCTAAAACTCCAGTTGAAACTGCGCATGCACTAGCCCCGATTGTACACACATTTGCAACGTGTTAAGGGAATCAGGGGTTGCATTAAGTGCGACCGAGTATCAATTTACAATTTGCACTCCATTTGACTATGGCGGTATTTGAACTCACACTAATCACAACCTTGCTGTACATTGAGTGTGCTCAGATAATGCCTCTGATCTAATTTGGGAGATAAAAGGTCCTGAAAAATGCATGCTCTCTGGATTTGAATCCACTTTAAAATTACGACCGGAGAAATACTAATTGGATTGTATAGAAAGGGCCAAGGAAAATGAACATGATATAATTCAGAAAGGAGAGGGTTCTTATCCATAAATAATACTTTTAAGAATTCCCCATCGTCAGTCTTATTAGGATGGCTTCGAATTCAGCCTTCAGAAATACTGAATGCTCACACAGCTGGACAAAAGAGCTATAAAAGAGTGAGTGAACTCAATAACGCATAGAATACAGGTAATCCCTGGGTTACAAGCGTTCTCTTAGCGAATGTTACGTCCCCTAGTGTTTAAGAACAAGTATGAATCTTGCAGGACCACGGCAGTTGTTCACCCTTACGAACAACCGCAGAGGCTTGACAACATTCGCCCAGCACTCTACAGGCCAAAATGGAGCTTCGGAGAGATGGGCCCACCCCTCAGATGCTCTGTTTAGTTTAGGCCTAGGCAGGCCATGCCCAGCACTCTACAGGCCAAAATGGAGCTTCGGAGAGAGGGGCCCACCCCTCAGATGCTCCGTTTAGTTTAGGCCTAGGCAGGCCATGCCCAGCACTCTACAGGCCAAAATGGAGCTTCGGAGAGACAGGCCCACCCCTCAGATGCTCTGTTTAGTTTAGGCCTAGGCAGGCCATGCCCAGCACTCTACAGGCCAAAATGGAGCTTCGGAGAGAGGGGCCCACCCCTCAGATGCTCCGTTTAGTTTAGGCCTAGGCAGGCCATGCCCAGCACTCTACAGGCCAAAATGGAGCTTCGGAGAGAGGGGCCCACCCCTCAGATGCTCCGTTTAGTTTAGGCCTAGGCAGGCCATGCCCAGCACTCTACAGGCCAAAATGGAGCTTCGGAGAGAGGGGCCCACCCCTCAGATGCTCCGTTTAGTTTAGGCCTAGGCAGGCCATGCCCAGCACTCTACAGGCCAAAATGGAGCTTCGGAGAGATGGGCCCACCCCTCAGATGCTCCGTTTAGTTTAGGCCTAGGCAGGCCATGCCCAGCACTCTGCAGGCCAAAATGGAGCTTCGGAGAGACGGGCCCACCCCTCAGATGCTCCGTTTAGTTTAGGCCTAGGCAGGCCATGCCCAGCACTCTACAGGCCAAAATGGAGCTTCGGAGAGACGGGCCCACCCCTCAGATGCTCTGTTTAGTTTAGGCCTAGGCAGGCCATGCCCAGCACTCTACAGGCCAAAATGGAGCTTCGGAGAGAGGGGCCCACCCCTCAGATGCTCCGTTTAGTTTAGGCCTAGGCAGGCCATGCCCAGCACTCTACAGGCCAAAATGGAGCTTCGGAGAGATGGGCCCACCACTCAGATGCTCCGTTTAGTTTAGGCCTAGGCAGGCCATGCCCAGCACTCTGCAGGCCAAAATGGAGCTTCGGAGAGACGGGCCCACCCCTCAGATGCTCCGTTTAGTTTAGGCCTAGGCAGGCCATGCCCAGCACTCTGCAGGCCAAAATGGAGCTTCGGAGAGACGGGCCCACCCCTCAGATGCTCCGTTTAGTTTAGGCCTAGGCAGGCCACGTCCAGCACTCTCTAGGTCAATGGAGCTTTGGGGTGGGGGGGCTTCCATTGCTCCGTTTAGGCCTGCACACTTAGAAAAAGTGTGCCACTTCAGTAGAACAGCTAAGGTACCAGCCAGAAACTGGGAGGCCATGAGTTCTAGCCTTGACTTACGCACCAAGCCAGCTGGCTGATCGTGGGCCAGTCACTCTCTCTCAGCCCTAGAAACGAGGGAATGGCAAACCCCCCTCCTAAAACTTTGCCAAGAAAACCGCAGGGACTTGTTCAGGCAGTTGCCAGGACTCGACACTGCCTTGAAGTCCTGCTGACATGCACACAAAGTCACAAAAGCAAACGGAAAACAAGGAAAATCAAAACATGGGTTTACATTATCTACAGAGAAGATAATTTGTCCCAATTTTTAAAGATTTCATTAATTGTTGACCTCCACAGAGTAGTATTGATCAGCTTCTTTGTTACATCAATAGATAGTTCATAACTAGAAAGGAAACACACACCAACGTTCTGTGCTGATGTCTTTAGAGCATCGAAGAATAATGTACTTTGCTCTGCCCAGTGCTCAATAAATAATTCTCTATATACTGATAAAATCTAAATTCTTCATATATAATTCAAAGTAGAATCACATCTTCACACCATATTAAAAATGCACTATTATACCTCAAATGGGACAAAAAGGAGACAATCCCGCAGGATCTGTCTACTTGTATACCCCATATTATAATTGGGGTGCACAATCACAAGTATCTAGTTGTATACCCCACTTGCTGATAACCCGGCGCTGCCCGGGTATTTATTTATCCTCCTTCCATGAATATCGCCGCAATTTCTAATGTTGGATTTTCCCCCTTACCAGAGGGATCTCCCTTGTGGAATACTGTGAAGCTGTTACCATGGCAACTCCACAGCACTGTAGAGTAGAAGCCATTTTAAGGCAGTACAGTAGAAGCCATTTTAAGGCACAACAGGCTGAATCCTAATAAAACACACACCCAGAGGGGTGTTAGGGTGCCTTACCCCACAGTATTTGTTTCCAGAGAGTAAGTAATCTGTGTACCAAGTTTGGTTGAAATTGCTCTAGTTCAATGATTCTCAACCTTCCCAATGCCGCGACCCTTTAATACAGTTCCTCATGTTGTGGTGACCCCCAATCATAAAATTGATGTCTCGGTTCCTAAGACCATGGAAAATATGTGTTTTCTGATGGTCTTAGGCAACCCCTGTGAAAGGGTCATTCGACCCCCAAAGGGGTCCCGACCCACAGGTTGAGAACCACTGCTCTACTCTGACAAGCAACCCTTTTAAAACTTTCTCTGGGGCAGTTTTCTCAACAGTGGAAATTAGAAGATGGATAGAGTTCAACTCCCAGGGAGGGAGGAGGAAGAGGGGGGGGAGAGATAGAGAGAGGAAGAGAGACAGACAGAGAGGGGGAGGGAAAGAGAGGAAGGGGGAGGGAGGGGGAGACAGAGAGAGAGGAAGACAGACAGAGAGAGGGAGAGAGAAGAGGAGAGAGAGGGAGAGAGATAGACAGAGAGGGGGAGGGAAAGAGAGGGAGGGGGAGGGAGAGGGAGACAGAGAGAGAGGAAGACAGACAGAGAGAGGGAGAGAGAAGAGGAGAGGGGGGAGAGAGATAGACGGAGAGGGGGAGGGAAAGAGAGGGAGGGGGAGGGAGAGGGAGACAGAGAGAGAGGAAGACAGACAGAGAGAGGGAGAGAGGAGAGAGGGGGAGAGAGATAGACAGAGAGGGGAAGGAAAGAGAGGGAGGGGGAGACAGAGGGAGACAGAGGGAGAGGAAGACAGACAGAGAGGGAGAGAGAAGAGGAGAGAGGGGGAGAGAGACAGAGAGGGAGAGAAGGGGAGAAGGAGGGAGAGGGAGGAAGGGAGAGACAGGGAGAAAGAAGGGGAGGGAGAGGGGGGGACTTTTATAGGGTATATACAAATTACATAATTTATGTTGAAATATAAAAAACTAAATCTTTATAAACATAATATATTAAAGATATCATTATAGGAGAATGCTTGTAGGTCAAGTTGAAACGAGGGGCCTTGGCGCTCTCTGAACTTGGTTGGTTTTTTGCAGTCATTTAATCACCCAACTAGGTAACATCATCAGTGTCTATTAAAGATATAATGTCAAAATTACAAAGATATACAGTATAAATATCAAGACTCCTAGATTTGCCTCTGGGAGAAATGGGCAGCATGTAAGTTGAATAACTATACATAAATATAGAACATACATTTACAAAACATATATATGAGATGTTGGGCGTTTCACTTGCAAAGGTGGCAGGCTTTTTACAACCTGCTTCTGGTTTTTTTTTCTCTCCTGCCACTTTTCTCAGGTATGCATACTCTGGAACTGGAGTCGAACTGGAGGTGATGATAGTTTTATTGACAGGGGAGTGCTAAGTGGGAGGAAAGGAAGTGAGTTTATCAGCAGGCTGATGTGTAAATGGCCTCACCCTTCTCTAGCTAGCTTGGGAGTTGACCTCCAGCCCTGCTAATTTTAATCCCATCCTTTGGAGCCAAATCCTTAAATTCCCACGCCACACAGAGGCACTGCCTTCCCTCCTTCTTAAATTTAAAGCAGGGGTGCCCAGCAGTGAAAATAATGAAGGTCTTGGGGACTTCAACTCCCAGAATTCCCCAGCCAGCGTGTATTTCCCTCCAATTTCCACATTCATAAAATTCAAAAATTAGAACCTCAAAAGAAGCATGGATGGATGGATAGAATCAAGATCACGTAAAATTCAAGGGCCGCTTTATAAAGCCTTAGTAAGACCAGCCATGGAATACTGCATCCAGTTCCGGTCACCACAATATATACCGTATTTTTTGGAGTATACGACGCACCGGTGTATAAGACACACCAAGATTTTGACGAGGTAATTTAAAAAAACATTTTTTTTGCCCTCCCCAGCCCCCAGGAGCCTCAGAGACTCTGCATGCCTCATTTTTTGTGTAAAATGGGGCATGCAGAGGGTTTGAGAGGCCTGCAAAGTGCTCCGGGGGGGAGGGGGGAAACGAGCAAAAAACTGCCCGTTTTTCGCTCGTTTTTGCCCTCTGCCCAGGAGCACTTTGCAGGCCTCCTAAAGCCTATGCACCTCCATTTTTGCGAAGGGGGCGGGGTTTCGGAAAGCCAACAATGCTGTATTCAATGTATAAGACCAGGGGTGGGTTCCTGCCACTTCTATCCTCTTCTATAGAAGAGGTTCCACAAATCTACCGTGCCGTTTAGAACCGGTTCCAGCTCCCTCCCCCCACCCGTCCGCACCACGCTTGCCCCGCCCACCACTCACTGATTGGCTGGCTCACCAATCGCCCCGCCCGCCTCTAAGAGTCCTATTTAAACCTTAAAGTCTTAAAGCTGTCAAGTTTGAACACCTCTGGGGATTTTTTTCTAAAGGGTTAGGGGTCCAAGAGTCTTGTAACTTGACAGCTTTAAGACTTGCACACTTCAATGCCAGAGTTCTTGAGCCAACATGACTGGAGGAGGAATTCTGGGAGTTGAAGTCCACAAGTCTTAAAGCTGTCAAGTTTGAACACCCCAGGGTTTTTTTTCCTCTAAAGGGCTAGGGGTGCAATGGTCTTGTAACTTGACAGCTTTAAGACTTGCGTGCTTCAAATGCCAGAGTTCCTGAGCCAACATTTTGGTTGCTAAGCAAGAGCGTTGTTAAGTGAGTTTCACCACATTTTACATGTAGGCCACTCCCACTCGGTCACATGGCCGGCAAGCCACTCCTACAAAGCAGGCCACACCTACAGAAGAGGTTCTCATTTTTTTTGAAACCCACTGTATAAGACGCACCCAGATTTTCACCCTTGTTGCGGGTGTGTGTGTGTGTTTTATACTCCGAAAAATACGGTAAAAAATCCCATATTGAGACTCTGGAAAGAGTGCAGAGAAGAGCAACAAGAATGATTAGGGGACTGGAAGCTAAAACATATGAAGAACGGTTGCAGCTATTGAATATGTCTAGTCCCGTGATGGCAAACCCATGGCACGTGCGATGGCACGCGAGCCGTCGCTCTAGTTCAGCTCCAACGCGCATGTCTGCGCACCTTCCGTTCGGCCAGCTGGCCTTCAGGTCTCTGCTGCGCATGTGGGGGGGATGGGGCGCGTGCGGGGTGGTCATGCACGCATGCAGGGGGGGTCAAGTATGTATGTGCGAGGGGGGGTCATGTGGGGATCATACACACATGCGTGAGGGGTAGCAAGAGGGGGGTTGCAGGTGCATGGGAGAAGCAACCTGGAACTAAGGAGAAATTTCTCATCTCACCTAATGATGAGAGCAATCAACCAATGGAACAGAAGTTGCCTTCAGAAGTTGTGGGAGCTTCACCACTGGAGGCTTTCAAGAAGAGACTGGACTGCCATTTGTCAGAAATGGTGTAGGGTCTTCCTGCTTGGGCAGGGGGGGTTGGACTAGATGACCTACAAGGTCCCTTCCAACTCTGTTATCCTTTTTTTTTTTTATGTTCTAAGCATGAAGAAGCGGAATTCCATTTCCCAAGCCGATCAGCCATCGTTTTTTTTTTAAAGTTCATTCCCATTTTTACACCGTCGCTTCTCCAATTTCGCGATTTACTAAGGGCTGCAGATATTTTATGCCTGTTTTGCTCCCACTTATGAGGCATCAGCACTTCTTACTCCAGAGCTCAGAGAATAAATCTGTGTTAACGCTTTTGTATAAATGGATCTGTAGATTGCAAGTTGGCGGGATCTGAAAGTTAAAAGGCTCTTAAGAGTCAAAACACAAGAAAGCACTCTCAACAACAGAACTCTTTGGCAAACTCAGCACAAAACACGGTGGGTTTACTTTTTACACATCAGCCATTATTTTGGGAGGGGATGTAAAATTAATTTAATCCTGTCCTCAGTTTTCAGCCTTGTCAAGACTCCAGTCCCTTCTGAGTAAACACTGCTGTTAAAATAAACTTTGCTGTTCATTCTAGGTTAGACGTCTATGGAGATCCTCGGACATCCCAGATCCTGGTTGGGGTCCCAAAGGTGCTTTTTTTTTCACTAAGAGGTAACTGGACTTTCTGGTTTTTCTTTGAAGACCAGCTGTCTGCAAGGAATATAAATCTTTCCATTCTCCATCATCCAGTCAGAGCAGAAGAAGCTTTTGGGATGAGAAGCGAAACATCTTCAAAGGAAAGCCACTTAGAACTGAGGAGAAATTAATCAATGGAACAACTTGCCTCCAGAAGTGGTGAATGCTCCAAAACTGGACATTTTTAAGAAGATGTTGGACAACCATCTGTCTGAAGTGGTGTAGGGTTTCCTGCCTGAGCAGGGGGTTGGACTAGAAGACCTCCAAGGTCCCTTCCAACTCTGTTATTCCATTCTAAAAACCAGGAAGTCCAGTTGCTTCTTGAAATAAAAGCAACTTTGGGACATTCTAGGTTAGAGATGGGCAATTAACTTTTTTTAATTTAAAAAAATTAACAATTTTTTTAAGGGACCACGTGAGAACCCGAGACTGTTGTATGCTGAACTTGATTCTGCTCAATATTAATTTTATTGCTTTATAAAAAGAAATAAAATACGTCATTTTGATTAGCTGCTACTGGTTAGAATACATGTTACATCTTATTTACTGATTTCTAATTTCTGATTGACTTCACATGGGACGGACAGGGTCAGCCAAAGAGCCGGATGTGGTCAAAGCGCCATAAAATTCCCAGGTCTGTTCTAGATGTTACGATAGATCAGCAACATGCCCAGTTCTCTGAGTTTTTTAACTTGTATTTTCTCCTTACTATTCTTAATGTTATCCTTAAGGGATGCGGTGGCTCAGTGGCTAAGACACTGAGCTTGTCAATCAGAGAGGTCAGCAATTCAGCGGTTCGAATCCCTAGCACCGCGTAATGGAGTGAGCTACCGTTACTTGTCCCTGATTCTGCCAACCTAGCAGTTCGAAAGCATGTAAAATTGCAAGAAAAAAAGAGGGACCAACTTCGGTGGGAAGTTAGCAACGTTCCACAATGTTTCCGCTATGGAAACATTAAGGATAAAAGGTAAAGGTAAACATGCGTGCTAGTCCTTTCCGGCTCTAGGAGGCGGTACTCACCTCCGTTTCAAAGCCGAAGAGCCAGCGCTGTCCGGAGACGTCTCTGTGGTCATGTGGCCGGCATGACTCAATGCCAAAGGCGCACGGAACGCTGTTACCTTCCCACTAAAGGTGGTTCCTATTTTTCTACTTGCATTTTTTACGTGCTTTCGAACTGCCAGGTTGGCAGAAGCTGGGACAAGTAACGGGAGCTCACTCCATTACGCGGCACTAGGGATTCGAACTGCCGATCTTCTGATCGACAAGCTCAGCATCTTAGCCACTGAGCCACCCACGTCCCCTGTATGTATTGGGTCTAGGAAGGAAAAAATATTCACACCACTGAAAGTTACAACACAAGCACCCAGCTGGTAAAAAGACCAAACTCATCACCACAAGTCCTTCAAAGAGACTCGCCTCTGCATGCTGATGTACCACAAACACATATGTAAGTTCAGCAGATCTTCCTCCTTGTGCCATTCATCTTGCTCGTCTTTCTCTTTCCCACGTTTTCTCCCAGCTGCAAAAGTTGGTTTTAAGCCATCCTGGACACAAATCCAGATCTCACACCACCCGATAACAGTGCTACCACCGTCACTGTGATTTAATAACGGAGAAGCAGATATGCAAGCAACGGGAATTGGAATAGAATAGAATAACAGAGTTGGAAAGGACCTTGGAGGTCTTCTAGTCCAACCCCGTGCTTAGGCAGGAAACCCTATACCATTTCAGACAAATTGTTGTCCAATCTCTTCTTGAACATTTCCAGTGTTGGAGCATTCACAACTTCTGGAGGCAAATCCTTCCACTGATTGTTAATTGTTCTAACTGTCAGGAAATTTCTCCTTAGTTCTAACTTGCTTCTTCCCTTGATTAGTTTCCATCAATTGCTTCTTGTTCTACCCTCAGGTGCTTTGGAGAATAGTTTGACTCCCTCTTCTTTGTGGCAACCTCTGAGATATTGGAACACTGCTATCATGTCTCCCCTAGTCCTTCTTTTCATTAAACTAGACGTACCCAGTTCTTGCAACCGTTCTTCATATGTTTTAGTCTCCAGTCCCCTAATCCTCTTTGTTGCTCTTCTCTGCACTCTTTCTAGAGTCTCCACATCTTTTCTACATCGTGGCGACCAAAACTGGACGCTGTATTCCAAGTGTGACCTTACCAAGGCATTATAAAGTGGTATTAACACTTCACATGATCTTGATTCTATCCCTCTATTTATGCAGCCTAGAATTCCTCTGCTTTGAAGACATAACCGGTCAAGATGGAACCAGATAGCCTTTGCAAAGCTGCACACACACACACACGCACACACACACCTGGCAGGGGTTTTCATGACAAATAGCCTGAAATTTGGATCCCTGCAAATGTCACCATCCCTTTTCAGCGGAATCTCGCTTTATAGCTGAGAGGACGCCTGCAATATAAATTAGCTTGCCTTGGTTTCAGGGGAGACTGGTAAAAATGAAATATCTTCTCGCTGGATGGGCTTAATTCCAAAACTTTTCTTCTCCGAAGCCCCACCCACTTCTCTCCTGGCTTTGCAAACTGCCAGCCAAATCCTATTAAGCATCCATCATTGTCAATGTCTATTTCTAGCGAATGAGCCAAGCAGAAGCGCCAACGGAGGCAGGAGATTGGGGGTTGGGTGGGGAACAAGCCAGAGAGATCTCCGCTAGCATCTAGCTTAAGCAGTGGATTCGCTGATCCTGCAAGAGGGCATAAATCGGCACCAGATCCAGAGCAATCTTCTGATCTCAAAGCAAATCATATCCAAATGATCACAACTGTCCCAAAATGTCGAACGCCAGCAAAACAGATATAAGTCCAAAAATCCAGGCAAATTCTGCAGTGTTTCATCATCTCGGGCCTCTTGAAGATGGGTGGACTTCAACTCCCAGAATTCCCCAGCCACTGAGGAATTCTGGGAGTTGAAGTCCATGCATCTTGAAGTGACCGCGTTTTGAGAAACACTGCTTCAGATCGAGGGGGAAAAAGTGGGAAGACAACGCTAAATTGCTGAAACTCTTGCTGTTGTGTCTCCTAATTTCCTGCCTGTACATGTGCTGAAAAAACACAAAGTGAGACAATCTCCTTGCACAGCCCTTTTGGCACAGGACAGAAAAATTGGAAGGAAAATATAAAGACAGCCTTCCCTCTTCAACATCGTTTATCACTACTAGTTAATTAAATGGCTAATTATCTCCTGGTTTCTTCCAATCTCTCTTCTGATATATCTAGGTTTTGACAATACACAACTAATGCACAATTTCATCCAACAGTTAACTCATCATCTTCAGCAAAAAATTACTTTAAGTAAACCATGTAATTTTTAAAAAATCCATTGTTATGCTTTTAAGGGCTACTATTGTTTTGTTGTTATCTATCTATCTATCTATCTATCTATCTATCTATCTATCTATCTATCTGTCTATCTATCTCTATTATCTACCTACCTACCTACCTATCATCTATCTATCACTATATCTATCTATCATCTAACTGTCTATCATCTATTTATCATCTATCTATCCACCATTTACCGGTATCTATCATCTATCTATCTATCTATCTATCTATCTATCTATCTATCTATCTATCTATCTATCCATCCATCCATCCATCCATCCATCATCTATCTGACTATCTATCTATGACTGTATTACATTTTTCATCTTTATCTATCTATCACTATATCCATCTATCTATCTATCTATCTATCTATCTATCTATCTATCTATCTATCTATCTATCTATCTATCATCTAGCTATCCACCATCTACCGGTATATATATATATACCGCCCAAGCCGTTACAATACAAAACAACAATGCACATACAGCCTGCACCAATCAGCACCAATCTACCAATCATGATACAACCACACAACCAATCATTCCACTTACTGAAACAAAGCCAGCACCCCATCCCCTCCCACCAAGACTTACAGAAAGACGGCAGCTCCGTTCCCATTTTAAGCCCACATTTTGAGCCCACGCTTGAAGATGGCAGGTGAGATCCTGCCGAAACGTTGCCAAGACAATCTCAATCTTACACGGGAAAAGACCCGAATACAACAAAACCAGCATACCTACACCCGTGAAAATCTACGAAAACAAATATATATATCATCCATCCATCTATCATATCTATCTATCTATGACTGTATTACATTTTTTCATCTTTATCTATCTATCACTATATCTATCTATCTATCCATCTTTCTTTCTATCTATCTATCATCTAGCTATCCACCATCTACCGGTATCTCTCTCTCTCTTTCTGGCTCTCTCTCTCTCTCTCTCTCTCATCCCTCCATCCATCCATCCATCATCTATCTATCTGACTATCTATCTATAACTGTATTGCATTTTTCCAGCTTTATCTATATTACAGGTGGATAAGAGTTGATACTTTACTTTACTTTACTTTACTTTTATTCATATTTATAGACCGCCCCCTCTCCCAAAAGGGACTCGGGGTGGTGTACAGTCAATACATAAAAGAATACATAGAGAAATCAATACTTAGATATTTAAATACATAAATAATTAAATGCTTAGATGCTTAGATACCATTTGGCAACCGACAAATATAATAAATAAATAAGACACGTGTGTTGGGTGTGCTGGAATGTTTCTTGGGGTTTTTAATTTAAAAGTAAACTGACCTTCAAAAATGCAGTACCCTCCCTCCAATGCGCTGCAGACAAATCTTTTTGTCTGCCGGCAGCGCAAAGGAAGATGGGGATTGTAGTTTACACAGTTTGATGGACTGCAGAAAAGCAATCTGGTGGGTTTTGGAGCCATCAATTAAAATTGCTTTGGGCTCTTTCAAAGGAAAAGCTGTCACTGAATAAAATAAAAATAAGAACATCTTGGATTTACTCCTCCCCGGATAAAATACAGAAAAGTAACGAGAGATAATGTGATCTTTTACTTGTGTAAGTCTAGGGGGAACAAATAAATGAAGTATCCTTAAAATGGGAATTAATTTTATTTTCATGGGAATCTCACAAGGGGATTATTGTAGGGTTTAGGAGCTTCACCTAACCTTTGTCGATTTTACAATGATAACAAGAGGCTTGATTTAAATGCACTGGTCCTTTAACATGAATCACAAGCAGATATCCTACAGATTTGAGGTGGTTTGGCGGGAAACTGTAACTCTAATGCCAGGTTTTATTTAAACATTTTTAAAATCGTGGTCACGTGACCACGGGACACTGCAAAGGATAAGAAAGATGGGCCAGTTGCCAAGCAGCCAAAATGAGGTCATGTGACCACTGTCTGCGTTGGTGCGTTCTCCATGAAAACTTCGAATTTGGGTCATAACTATCTTTTGGGGAGAAATTGTTTCTTTGGGGCCCCTGGTTCTCTCTGAGTTTGATGCTTTTCTTGCAGAGGTTTCATTACCAAACTGGGTAACATCAGAACACTGATAGCGTTCGCTAGTTTGGTAAAGAAACGTCTGCCCGAAAACCACCATGCTCAAAGAGCATCAAGGTCCCTACAATTCAACCCTGAGCTACAAATATTCTCTTTCATTGAGATTTTTCTTCTTCTTCAGTTTCTACCTCAGGGGTGTCCCAACTCCTTGGTGACTTTAAGACCTGTGGACTTCAACTCCCAGAATTCCTCAGCCAGCATTGGATTTTCCTCAGTTTCCAGACTCATAAAATTCAAAAATTAGCATCTCAAAAGAAGCATGAATAGAGGGCTAGAATCAGGATCGTGGCTGGCTGGGGAATTTGAAGCCCACAGGTCTTAAAGTTGCCAAGGTTGGACACCAAACCTTGAGAGACTTTGTGAGAGGGATCTTGGAGTCCTAGTGGACAACCATTTAAATATGAGCCAACCGTTTGCAGCAGCTGCCCAGAAAGGCAACACAGTTCCAGGCTGCATTAACAGAGGAATAGAATCAAGATCACGCGAAGTTTTAATGCAACTTTATAATGCCTTGGTGAGGACACACTTGGAATACTGCATTCAGTTCTGGTCATCACGATGTAAAAAAGATGTTGAGACTCTAGAAAGAGTGCAGAGAAGAGCAACAAAGATGATTAGGGGACTGGAGAATAAAACATATGAAGAACGGTTGCAGGAACTAGGTATGTCTAGCTTAAGAGAAAGAAGAACTAGGGGAGACATGATAGCAGTGTTCCAATATCTCAGGGGTTGCCACAAAGAAGAGGGAGTCAAACTATTCTCCAAGGCACCTGAGTGTAGAACAAGAAGCAATAGGTGGAAACTAATCAAGGAGAGAAGCAACTTAGAACTGAGGAGAAATTTCCTGACAGTTAGAACAATTAATCGGTAGAACAGCTTGCCTCCAGAAGTTGTGAATACCCCAACACTAGAAGTCTTTAAGGAGATGTTGGATAGCCATTTGTCTGAAACGGTATAGGTTTCCTGCCTAGGCAGAGGGTTGGACTAGAAGACCTCTAAGGTCCCTTCCAACTCTGCTATTGTATTGTATTGTAATATAATGTATTGTATTGTAATATAATGTATTGTAATGTAATGTATTGTATTGTATTGTATTCTACTCCTCTACTCTTTTCTATTATTATTTTCTTTTCTTTGCTTCTATTCTATTCTACTCTACTCTACTCTACCTGTATTCTTCCTGTTTCAGAAGCCACACTAACCTCATCTTCCTACAGTTTTTTATTTGCTTCTTGTCCTGATCTTGTCAATAACCACACATTTATTTTACTGATCCAGAACCTCCATTCTTTGATGAAAACCAGGCCCCATTTTCACCATCTCTTCCCCTCTTTTGGGGGGGGGCGGTGTCTTCCCTCCCCCCCTCTGAACAGCCACAACTTGGCATCTTTGCAAGAGGAGGCCTTGGGCCAAGCCTTCATCCCATCAACAGGACAAGTCCTTTCCATCCCGTCTCTTTTTAAGACTCGGGAGCCAAGTGAAACATCACAAATCGGCACGGATGGATCCTGACAACTCTCGCTGTTCTGGCAAGGCGGGTCGTGTACATCACAGCCGAATCCTCCAAAGAGCGAAGTGTCAGAAAAAAACAAAAGGCTAAGGTATTCGATCACATCTGAGAGGGGGAGGGGGGGAAACTGTATCTCATTAGCTGCCCCTTTTAGATGCAAATCCGCTGGAAAGATTTTAATTAAAAGCTTAATCTTGACAGTGTTTCCCCCTGCACAGTGCTTGTTAAACAATCGCGCGGGGCAGTTTGGTCCCTAGCATTGTCATGCGCCCTGGTTGCGCCTGCCAGAAAAAAAAAATCATTATCTAGGTTTACACGGATTCAAATTAAACTAATTTGTCGGAATCACGCTCATTTCTGCTGGTTTGGAATTTGGGGGAGAGGGGGGAAAAAAATCCAGAATTTCCAAAAAGAGTCTCCGGCAGGAGGTTGGAAAGACGCCCTTGATGTGCGTGGAAGGAAAGATTCAGCAGGGATCTCCATCATTGCTCCTTCAATTTCAGCTTCAACTCTGCTTGAGGTCATGAAGAGATTACCGCTAATCAGAATAATCCATTCGGGCTGTAAAGAAACCTCATAAATGGAGATGTATCAAACCGGAGACAGCGAAAATAGATATCCACAGGCCGGGCAATTAACAGAGTTTGCCCCATCCTCTCTTGCAGAGAGGTTTCCGCTTTGCTTTCTTAGCATTTTTACAGCCGTTCCTTTCTCCATTTCAATAAATTTGCATTAAGGTAGAGAGGATCCTTTGAGTTTTATGGATGATTTGGTGTCATCATCTATTAAAGGGCCACCTGCCCAAAGAGCAGCTGAGAAGAGGTCAACGAGAACATCCCTACTGGTAGTAATACTCCGACTCAGATGAGGAGCCGGCAGGGTGGATTTGATTTGAATCGATTTAAATCACGACTTAAATCACTAGTAAAAAGGCTTGATTTAAATCGACTTGGTTTAAATCGTAATTCTTTTTTTAAAAAAAGTTTTTAATTTTTTAATGAAAATGTCAAATCAATCATGTTAAATCACGATTTGAATCACTAGTAAAAAAAGCTTGATTTTAATCGACTTGGTTTAAATAGTAATTTTTTTTAAAAAAAAGTTTTTTTTATTTTTTTATGAAAATGTCAAATCAATGCGTGAACAGTGTGGCACCTGGGGGACCTACATTCCGATCCAAATGGAACGAATCAGATTAGACGTAATTATTTAATGTTTCAATAATTAAACATTTAATTATTTAAACATTAATTTAAATAATGTTTAAAGATGTTATTGTATTTAATAACATGTTATTATATTTTATATATTATATAAAATATATAAATAAGTTATATATTATATCATAAAAATATGTTATTATATTTAATAATAAATGTCAATACTGTTTAAATGTTATTAGAAATACATGTATTTTTAATAACAAAACACATGATGAGGGCCCTGTGTCGGAGGCAGAAAGGGGGCCAGGGCCGTATGCCAGCTATCAGCTGCCTTCAGAGTTAGACATCAGTGAGGCAGAGGAACAGCTGGAGCCTGTTCCCAGTGTGTGCATGCGCAGAGTTGCCAGGCAAAGGGAACAGCTAAAGAACAGGGGTTGACTTGGGAGGAAGGCCACAAGTGGACGATGAATGGCCCCTCCCAGAGGAAATAAAAGAGGAGCGAAAGGGGAGTGGAGTTTGCAGGAGACAATTTGTTCGCTTAATTGGTTCGTGACTCCCCGAGACTCCTTTCCAAGTTCTGCAGAGATCGGCCTGGCAGCTCTCCAAGCCAGATAAGGTCTGTGACTGTAAATCCTCCCTTGAAAGACTTTGCTGGATGTGAATGAGCAGAATTCACAGGAAACTAATAAAAGTGTTTTTTGTCTGGACAAGGAATTTGTTTCATGCTCTTGAGAAGCCTAGGTCAGAAACATACAACTGCAACTGGAACCAAAATT
This sequence comes from Natrix helvetica, assembly GCF_964273705.1. NCBI lineage: Eukaryota > Metazoa > Chordata > Lepidosauria > Squamata > Natricidae > Natrix > Natrix helvetica. The sequence goes on along the minus strand of NC_138558.1, from coordinate 8,372,466 downwards.
TCCATTGGAACCAAAATTTCCATTGCTAAGCAAAGCGGTTGTTAAGTCAGTCATATCCAATTTTGCGACCTTTTGTTTTTTTTGGCCATGGTAATTAAGAGAATCACTGCAGTTGTTAAGTGAAGCAGGCGGTCATTAAAAAAATACAACTTCCCACACTGATTTTGCTTGTAGGAAGCTGGGTAGGGAGGTCATTAAAAGCCGAATCCAAATATTATCATCATTATGTGATTATCATTAATGCCATGAATATTAGTGTTGTTATTACTTATTATTTTTCAAAATTAATTGTACCCAGACATCATTGGGTTCATGTAGATATTGAGTTTTATGCATTTTAGAGAAAATATATATATACCTATACCTACACACACACGTAAAGGTTTCCCTCACACATATGTGCTAGTCGTTCCCGACGGTGCTCATCTCCGTTTCAAAGCCAAAGAGCCCAGCATTATCCGAAGACGTCTCCGTGGTCATGTGGCCGGCATGACTAAACGCCGAGGGCGCATGGAATGCTGTTCCCTTCCCACCAAAGGTGGTCCCTATTTTTCTACTTGCATTTTTACATGCTTTCGAACTGCTAGGTTGGCAGCAGCTGGGACAAGTCACGGGAGCTCACTCCGTTATGAAGCGCTAGGGATTCGAACCGCCGAACTGCCAACCTTTCTGATCGACAAGCTCAGCGTCTTAGCCACTGAGCCACCGCGTTCCCTGGCTTAGACCTCCTCAGTGCTAATCTAACCCTTTCATAGGTAGTCCTTGACCTCTGACCACAATCGAGCCCAGAATGTCTGTTGCTAAACAGGGAAGACCTCGCTCGCCACTTTTGTTAAGGGGGATCACTGCAGGAGTTAAGTTAGTAACACTAACTTAACTTGCTAAGTTGTTTAACTTGCTTAACTTGCTAAGGGAATCTGGCTTCCCCGTTGACACTTTGCTTGCCTGAAGGTCGCAAAAGGGGATCACAGGACGACCCCATGATACCGCAACTGTCATAAATACATGCCAGCTGCATCTGAATTTTGATCACGTGACTGGGGGGGGCACTGCAATGGCGATAAATATGAAAATAAACCATTTTTTTAGTGCCCTTGTAACTTAAAATGGTTACTAAGATAATGGCTGTAAGTCAAGGGCTACTTGCATTTGTATGTATGTATGTATGTATGTGTGTGTATGTATGTATGTATGTATGTATGTATTAGGGACGTGGTGGCTCAGTGGCTAAGTTTGTCGATTAGAAAGGTTGGCAGTTTGGCGGTTCGAATCCCTAGTGCCGCATAACGGAGTGAGCTCCCGTTACTTGTCCTAGCTTCTGCTAACCTAGCAGTTTAAAAAGGATGTAAAAATGCAAGTAGAAAAATAGGGACCACCTTTGGTGGGAAGGGAACAGCGTCCCGTTTGCCTTTGGCGTTTAGTCATGCCGGCCACATGACCACGGAGATGTCTTCGGACAGCGCTGGCGCTTCGGTTTTGAAACGGAGATGAGCACCGCCCCCTAGAGTCGGGAACGACCAGCACATATGTGCAAGGGGAACCTTTACCTTTACCTAAGCCTTCTTCAGCCCTGGATGCTCCTTACAATACTTTTGGACGGTCCCTTCCTTCTCTGCCCATCGGAATAGTGGGGAAGATACTAAATCAGTGCTAGTCCTCCCTTTCCCACAGAAGTTTCTGGACCAATCTCTTGAAAATCTCTGGAAACGAATGAGGGAGACAAGCAACCTGGAATTCAGGAGAAACTTCCTCACCGCGAGAACAAATAACCTGTGGAACAACTTGCCTCCAGAAGTTGTGGGTGCGCCAACATTCTTTTAAAGAAGATACTGAACAGCCATTTGCCTGAAATGGTATAGGGTCTCCTGCTTGAGCAAGGGCTGGACTAGAAGACCTCCAATGCCCCTTTCCAGCTCTATTCTGATTCTGAATGTCTTTGCCAGCCCAACCAAGCTCCCCGGGCGGTTGTTCTGGAGGAAAAAGCATTAGGAAGGCATGTCACCTTCAGTTCCTGAAACAAAGCTGGAAAAGCAATCAAGCAATTAAAACCAAAAACGGGGAAAACCAACGCCTACATCTTTTCTCTCATCCCTCTCCGTCGTGACCATCTTCGTAAATGGTCATCCTTGGGAACGTAGCGTTTGTCCAGAGCCACTTTTAAAGCTTTATTACCGGTTAGAGATGGCGTCCGAATAGCCCATCTCCAAGCTCCGTAGACTAGGCAATAAAGCCCTGTGCCATATATCACCGGCAGAGAATGGCAGCCATAGCTGGGTTGGGCTGCTGTTCACGCCACAATAGCCAACGCCGCACATTGAAGTCGTATCCGCGTTAGCAGGGAAGGTCTTGAAGAAGGCTGAAGGGAAGAATTCCCGCACCTGAAGATGCTTCCATTGTGCTAAAGTCCACATCTGCATCTCTAATCCGGTTCTGGCACCTGCAGTAGGCGTGTAGCATGACACGCCATCTGCAGCCTGGGTGCATGCTACATGCACGCACATACACCCATGCACACCCCATCCCGTGCATTTCATAGCTAGGCAACCTCTAAGAACGATGAAAGCTTTAGAATCAGAGGCTGCGGTAGAAAGATTAGGGGGAATTTGGAGGTCCAACTGGCCAAACCCCTTTGTCTGGAGAACATACAACATACAACTCTCACCGTAGCCCTTTCCACACGGGTTTTTCTCACACACACACCCCAATTCTGCCATCTTTGTTAGTACATTGGGCTGGGATTTTCAAGTCACACGAAAGAATGAATGAACGAACGAACGAACGAATGAATGGACCTCATTTTTTTTTTTACGCTGACCATAATTGCAAACAAAAAACCCATTAAAAATAAAGTTTAAAAAAAAAACGAGGCAAGATAAAATATTACGATCGGTGAGGCCTTTAGTCGGTGGATAATAAAAGTCTTCCTAATTTATAGGCAGCGTAACAACATTTAGCTACGCTCCCCGAGACTGAATCACGCCAGATCGGATAACTGTACATTGAAAAAATATATTTCAGAAATGCATTTGGCAATGCCTATGACCTATTCTTACTTTTAAAAAAAGATACTTTTTTCCTTAACTCACTCTCTATCATCTATCATCTATCTATCTATCTATCTATCTATCTATCTATCTATCTATCTATCATCTATGTTCCATGCATCGCTGGGCAGTCCAAATGTGAATCTTATTTATTTTAATAGGTATATATATATTTAATACCTATTAAAATAAATAAGATTCACATTTGGACTGCCCAGCGATGCATGGAAAATATACTGAGTCTGCCTCCTCTCCTGAAACAGACCCAGTTTTTAAAAGCTGAAACAAACCAGCAAGCAAAATAAAAGACAGCTGGTCAACATTTTAATGGTGGGTGACAGTTTGCTTGGTTCCCCCCACCCCTTTAACAAAGATCCCTGGTGGGTCGGTATGAGATCTTGCAGGAACCAAAAGGCTTCCCTTCCCCGACTTTTTATGAGCTCCTTTTTTTTTTAATGGCAGGATTTGAGTGTACGCGGAAGCAGGAAAAAATGTGCCCTCCAGACGGTAAAGATTGGTAGGTTTTTTTTTTCTTTACTCTGAAGTAATTCCAGATAGAGATAGATAGATAGATAGATAGATAGATAGATAGATAGATAGATAGATAGATAGATAGATAGATGATAGATAGATAAAGAAAGAGAGAGAAAGAGAGAAAGAAAGAGAGGGAGGGAGGGAGACCCCCACCTGAAAAAAAAAATCAAAAGGGGTTTGATGGCACTTTTTCCGATTAATGAAAATGCTTTTTAATAAGGGGGAAAGGTACAAGCAGCCCTCTGACCTCTCCCCCCCCTCCAGAGTCCCAGCCACTTCTGCTGCAACCGAGCCAAAGACGGGGAGGGGGAGCACCGCCGCAGAGACCCCAGACCCAGGGCTGAAAGGGTAGCCTTTAGACCCAGGGAGCAGAGAGAGAGAGAGAGAGAGAGAGAGAGAGAGAGAGAGAGAGAGAGAGAGAGAGGAGGGAGGGAGAGGGAGAGAGAAAGCGAAGGAGTCCCGCGGAAAAGCCCACCCGCCTCCTTTTTTTTCTGCACCCGCTGCCGTCGGGGGGGCTCCGGGTTGGAGGGCTGGACAAGGTCGGGCTGAGCAGAGGGAAAAGGCTGCAGAAGGGGGGAGGGAGGGAAGAAGGAAGGAGAAAGGGAGGGAAGGAAGGAGAACAGGGAGGAAGGAAGGAAAGAAGGAAGGAGAAAAGGAAGGGAGGGAGGGAGGGGGGATTGAGGGAGGAGAAAGGGGAGGAAGGAAGGAAAGAAGGAAGGAGAAAGGGAAGGGAGGGAGGGAAGAAAATGGATGGAAGGAAGGAAGGAGAGAGGGAGGGAGGAGGGTAAGAGGGAAGGAAGGAAGGAAGAAATCGAGGAAAGAAGAGGGAGGAAAGAGAAAGGGAAGGAAGGGAGGGAAGAGAAAAAGGAAGGAAGGAATGGAGGAAAGAAGGAGAGGGAAGGAGGAAGGAGAGTGGGAGGGAAGGAAGGAAGGAGAAAGGGAGGAAGGAGTACAGGGAGGAAGGAAGGAAGGAAGGAAGGAAAGAAGAAAGGGAAGGGAGGGAGGAAAGATGGAAGGAGAAAGGGAAGGGAGGGAAGAAAAAAGTAAGGAAGAGATGGAGGGAGGAGAGAGGGAGAGAGGAGGGTGAGAAAGAAGGGAGGGAGGGAGGAAAGAAGGAAGGAGAAAGGGAAGGAAGGAAGGAAAGGAGGAAGAGGAGGAGAAGAGGCCGCAAAGTTGAAGCCGGGAGTGCGGCGCAGAGGCGGAGGCGGAGGGAAGCCAAGCCGGGCGCGCTGCTCTCCTCCGTCCTCCGCTCCGATCCCCGGGAAAAGCCGAGCCGGCGCAAGCGGGGCGCCGCCACTCACCGCTCCCTCCGGCCGTCCGGGCGCGCCGCTTTCTCTCCTCCGCAGCCGCCCAAGTTCAGCACTTGCCCCGCATCCCGCCGGGCGCCAAGCCGGCGGCGGCGGCAGCTGAGCTACAGCCGCGAGGCTCCGGGGGAAGAAGCCGCCTGGCCCCGCTGGGCAGCCGGCGCGGAGAGCTGGCGGGGCCGGGCGCGGGGGGGCTGGGGCTGGCCGGCGGGGAGCCGAGCGGGACGGGCCTCCCTCCGTCCAGGTAATCCCGCCTCGGGCGGCCGGGCGGCGGATTGGCTCCAGCCGCCGGGATTTGCATCTCAATGGCCAGCGCGCCAGCCAACTTCGCCGCGCCGGGCAGCGGCAGGAGGAGGAGGAGGAGGAGGAGGCGCGCCTTCCGCGTTGGGTTGTGGTTGCGCAGGCTTCTGGAAGCCGCCGGAGGGGAGGGGAGGGGGTGGGGGAGGAGGAGGAGGGGTGTAGCGGCACGTCTGCTCACTCCCCCTCTGCGTGTGTGTGTGTGTGTGTGTGTGTGTGTGTGTTGTGGGGTGGGTGGGCGCTGCGCATCCTTGAACCGTTTGAGAAGCCCTTGAGAAAAAAGACGCAAGGCTAAGCCGGTATATGGTGGCCTGCACCCCTGGCACGAGCGAGCGCTTTCTGGGCGGTTGTGGGCATCCCTGGCACAAGCGTTTGGAGGTGGTTGTGGGCATCCCTGGCACAAGCGTTTGGAGGTGGTTGTGGGCATCCCTGGCACAAGCGTTTGGAGGTGGTTGTGGGCATCCCTGGCACAAGCGTTTGGAGGTGGTTGTGGGCATCCCTGGCACAAGCGTTTGTAGCTGGTTGTGGGCATCCCTGGCACAAGCGTTTGGAGGTGGTTGTGGGCATCCCTTGCACAAATGGTTTCTGGGGAGCATCCCTTGCACAAATGGTTCCTCCCTGGTTGCAGGCATCCCTGGCAGTTTCTGGGTAGTTGTGGGCATCCCTTGCACAAACTATTTCTGGGCGGTTATAGGATCCTTTTGCACAAACCGACACAACCCTGGATAACGACTGCCTGGTGGGGTGAGGCACTTGAGTTCCACCCCTGGATTCACACAACTCACCTTGGGTCTGTGGCAGTGGCGAAATTCAAAATATTTTTACTACTGGTTCTGTGGGTGTGGCAGGGGAAGGATGCTGCAAAATCCCCACTCCTGGGCCCAGCCAGAGGTGGCATTTGCCGGTTCTCCAAACTACTCAAAATTTCTGCTACCGGTTCTCCAGAACCTGTTGGATTTCACCCCTGCTCTGTGGGTCTCTTGGAGGCTTAAAGCGATGGCGTGAACCCAGTTCCTGGGCACTGCAACCCAGGAAGGGCACATTCATTTAGCACAGGGGTTGGCAATCTTAAACCCTCAAAAAGCCACCATGGTCCTAACCAGAAGCCCCCCCCCCCCCTCAAATCTGGAACCGACCAGATGTCTGGTTTCCCCACCATAGAGTATCCTCCTAGCATGGCGTCCTTTTTCCTCTACCGATCAGAAGTCCGGTTCCCCCACGATAAAGTCTCCTTCTAGCACGGTGTATTTTTTCCTCTACTTGTCTGCTCTGACGTAGGTTTCCCTTTTATTAATTGACTGTGAATTCTGCTCATTCACACCCAGCAAAGTCTTTTGAGGGAGGATTTACAGTCACAGACCTTATCTGGCTTGTAGAGCTGCCAGGCTGATCTCTGCAAACTTGGCCAGGAATCTCAGAGAGTCACAAACCAATTAAGCGAAGTAATTGTCTCCTGCAAACTCCACTCCCCTTTTCCTCCTCTTTTATTTCCTCTGGGAGGGGCCATTCATCGTCCACCTGTGGCCTCACTCCCAAGTCGACCCTTGTTCTTTAGCTGTTCCCTTCGTCTGGCAACTCTGCGCATGCGCACACTGGGAACAGGCTCCAGCTGTTCTTCTGCCTCACTGATGTCTGCCTCCAAAGGCAGCTGATAACTGTCAGACGGCCTTGGCCCCCTCTCTGCCTCCGACACAGAGCCCTCATCAGAGCCTTCCCCAGACTCCAGGACCGGCCCATGTTCCTCCCCAACCTCCTCACTGTCCGAATCCGCTGCCAACTCCCCTGGTGGGCCACAGCACTATTTTAACCAAAAGCCCTATCAATTGTGGAGCTCACCGGTGAGAGGAAGCCACAGCAAAGGGACAAAAGAGCCACAAGTGGCTCCAGAGCCCCAGGTTGCTGACCCCTGACTTAGCAAAAGAGAGGAACCCCGAACACTGGGGACTGAGACAGAATGTGAGACACATGGTAGGGACCCACCAGCAGCCTGGTTGAACCCTAAGAAAGTTTGATGTGCCATTTATTTCTAAGTAACCCTTATAACTTAACTGCAGTGACTCATTTAACAATTGTGGCCAGAAAAGGTCACAGAAGGGGATCACATGACCCCGGGACACTGCAACCGTTATAGATAGGATGAGTCAATTGCCAAACATCTAAATTTGGATCACGTGACCTTGGGGATGCTGCAACGGTCATAAGTGTTGAAAGCAGTAATAAGTACCATTTTTCAGTGCCGTTGTAACTTTCAGCGGTCACTAAATGAACTTTTGTAAGTCGAAGATTATCTGTACTTCGTTGCTCTGGGTCAGCAACACTCAAAAGAGCCACAAAGGTCCTAACCAGAAGTCACCCATTCAATTCTGAAGCCGACAGGAAGTCCGGTTCCCCCACCATAGAGTCTCCTAGCGCGGCATCCTTTTTTTCTCTCCTGACCGGAAGTCCAGTTCCCCTACCATAGAGTCTCCTCCTAGTGCGGCATCCTTTTTTTCTCTCCTGACCGGAAGTCCAGTTCCCCTACCATAGAGTCTCCTCCTAGTGCGGCATCCTTTTTTCTCTGCTGACAGGAAATCCGGTTCCCCCACAATAGAGTCTCCTTCTAGCGCGGCATCCTTTTTTCTCTCCTGACCAGAAGTCCGGTTCCCCCACCATAGAGTCTCCTCCTAGCGCGGCATCCTTTTTTCTCTCCTGACCGGAAGTCCAGTTCCCCCACCATAGAGTCTCCTCCTAGTGTGGTGTCCTTTTATCTCTCCTGACCGGAAGTCCAGTTGCCCTACCATAGAGTCTCCTCCTAGCGCGGCATCCTTTTTTCTCTCCTGACCGGAAGTCCGGTTCCCCCACCATAGAGTCTCCTCCTAGTGTGGGGTCCTTTTTCCTCTACCTGTCCTAACCGAAAGTTCTATCAATTGTGGAGCTGACCGACAACACATCCCACATCTGACGACAGGGAGCCGCAGCAGAGGGATGGAAGAGCCACATGCGGCTCCCACATGCGGTTGCCAAGCCCTGGTCTGGGTAATGCACTCAAGATGTATGAGCTACGTATTACTTCCACTGCTTTTAGCCACTGATGTATTTACTTCTGCATCTTTTAATCACTCAATTTCACTAAAATACTGTGGTAAGACACACACAAATATCTACCCTACCAAATATCTGCAAAATTTCTTGTACAGTACATTACTACCGTAGTTACTACAACAGCATAAAGGCCGTAACAAAGTTAACTCTGTAAAAAAAAACAAAAAAACGACATTTATAATGTCCTGGATTATTTTACTTCCTTGCAAACGAGCAATCGTTTTCTCCTGATGGGCCAAGATGACCCAAATTCTGCAAGAGGAAAAATTCACCAGTTCTTTCCGAGCAAGGAGAAAAACTAGATTTATTTTATGACGTGCGAAATGCAACAATTGAAACGAATTAATTTACTTTGCGGGATGGATGAGACGGGAGAATGGAAGTCTTTACGTCTCCCTTTTATTCCAGCTACCGCCGAATGAAACACAGCAGGTCAAATACAACATTGATGATTGGAAATAAAATCCTAACATTGCTCATAAAAGGTTATGTTGCACTAAAAGGGAAACGACTCCCTCCCCAGTTCGGTACGCTCACGGATTCCTTTAATAACACGAGAATTACAAAAACCAGCGCTTTGTACCCTCCAATCGTTTTTCTTGTGATAACAAGCAGAAGATTGGGCTAGCTTTTTCTCCGAGTATCAGGGTGGATTTGATTTAAATCAACTTGATTTAAATCATAAGTTTTAAAGAGCAACTGTCATTTTGGTCTCGCAGCAGCTCCTCCTCGGACCTGGTGTTGAATCACCGACAGTCCCATTCGCTTTAATGGGACGGCTGGTGATGGTGGCAGTGACACAATAAGGTGAGGGACGTGATGGGCAATAGGCAAGAGGATGCCCGCTCACAGGCGCTGCCATATATGGATCTGAGATGCCAGGTGCTCTTTAAATGTTAAGGACTCATTCTTGCTGGCAGTCAGAATAATTAATATTATTATTCGCAAACAAAATCAAGATTTCCTATTTAGCTTGCAGAGCTCGGATTCGTTGAATGAGTTCACCAAAAATGTAAAATATTGCAGAATATACGGCCTCGTGCTACATAAACAGAGGGATAGAATCAAGATCACGTGAAGTGCTAATACTACTTTATAATGCCTTGGTAAGGCCACACTTGGAATACGGCATCCAGTTTTGGTCGCCCCGATGTAGAAAAGATGCGGAGAGACTGGAAAGAGTGCAGAGAAGATCAACCAAGATGATTAGGGGACTGGAGGCTAAAACATATGAAGAACGGTTGCAGGAACTGGGTAGGTCTAGTTTAATGAAAAGAAGGACTAGGGGAGACATGATAGCATATTCCAAGATCTCAGGGGTTGCCACAAAGAAGAGGAAGTCAACCTATTCTCCAAAGCACCTGAGTATAGAACAAGAAGCAATGGGTGGAAACTAATCAAGGAGAGAAGCAACTTAGAACTGAGGAGAAATTTCCTGACAGAACAATTAACCAGTGGAACAGCTTGCCTCCAGAAGTTATGAATGCCCCAACACTGGAAGTCTTTAAGATGATGTTGGATAGCCATTTGTCTGAAACGGTATAGGGTTTCCTGCCTGGGCAGGGGGTTGGACTAGAAGACCTCCAAGGTCCCTTCCAACTCTGCTATTGTGTTGTATTGTATTGTAACTCAGCTCCATTTCATGCCGAATCAACTAAATTATTAACATATCTTAAATAGAAAACTATATTTAGGTAGATTTTTACACCAAAAGCATTTTATTAAAATAAATTTGATAACATTTTTTAAAAACAAATCCGATTAAAAGAAATCATCGATTTGCAAATTGCAGAAAGTTGGACTCACTGAATCTTGTGGCAGAGGTAGTATTCAGCCAGTTCAGATTGGTTCAGGGAAACTGGTAATAATGGCCTGCGGGTGGGCCTGCCCACTTGCCCCTGCTCTATACCGTCCCATTTAGCCATGTTTTCAAAGCTGCCTGCATGCCCACAAGCCCCGCGCACGAGCAAAGCACATTCACGGAAGGCCACGCACATGCGTGGAATGTGCACAGGCTCACAATGTGACCGTACGCACGAAGGGCGAACCAGTAGTAAACCTCTGTGAGACCCACCGCTGCCTTGTGGTTCCTTCCAATTGCAAAATGTGATTTCCTTCCTCCTCTTCCTCCTGCTCCTCAGCCTTCTCTATATTTTTGTAGGGTCAAAAGCTTCTATAAGTCACTGGAAAGAGCTTTATGAGTGGAGACATGCCTGGACATAGTTTCAGAAGCGGAATCTTGAAAAACTAAAACATGCCTGCGGATGTTATGGGTGCCTCTGGGGGTTTTTAAGAAGAGATTGCAGGAATTGGGTATGTCTAGTTTAATAAAAGGAAGCAGTAGGGGAGACACGATAGGAGTCTTCCAATATCTCAGGGGCTGCCACAAAGAAGAGGGAGTCAAGCTATTCTCTAAAGCTCCTGAGGGCAGGACAAGAAGCAATGGGTGGAAACTAATCAAGGAGAGAAGCAACTTAGAGCTAAGGAGAAATTCTGTGACAGTGAGAACAATTAATCAGTGGAACGACTTGCCTCCAGAAGTTGTGAATGCTCCAACACTGGATGTTTTTAAGAAGAGTTTGGACCACCATTTGTCTAAAAGGGTAGAAGGTTTCCTCCTTGAGCAGGGGGTTGGACTAGAAGACCTCCAAGGTCCCTTCTAACTCTGTCGTTCTGTTAAAAGCAGAGGTTTGGAAGAACACAGAAAAGAGACCCAGCCTCAAAGGCAGGTCTAGGCAAATGGATGAATTCTACGCCAGAGGACACAACTGGTGTGTATCTCGATAGGTCAAGCCAGATGCTGAGCAAGGACTTAAGTAAACGCAGCGAGGAGGTGAACCCTCCCGACCGCTCCGAACTCAATTTACGGGGTTTTCCTTTGTGTTGACTAATGGGGGGTACAAGTAAGTTTTGTGCAGGGTCCTTAGCGTTTAATCATGGGCTCCTGCTCAGGCACAAAGCTGGCACCGCTCCCGAGGTCGCAAAGTTCATCCCCCATTTGAATTCTGGTCTGGCTGTTTCCATTTGCCGTGACAGGGTTTAATTTATGGCAGTGGCAATGGCTGATATTATTTCCTCAATCAATAGATCAGCTTCAATTATCTAAATTTCCCTGCAAGAGTGGCTCCCAAAGTACCAGACACGGGGCTAGCATCTTAGTTCTCCTTCCTCCCGAGATCTTTCTGGAAAGAAAAGCCTCCTAGCAGTATGATGGAATGGAATGGAATAGAATAGCACAGCACAGTATAGCTAACAGTAGAGTAGAGTAGAGTAGAGTAGAGTAGAGTAGAGTAGAGTGGAGTGGAGTGGAGTGGAGTAGAGTAGAATAGAATAGCACAGCACAGCACCGCACAGTATAGCTAACCGTAGAGTAGAGTAGAGTAGAGTAGAGTAGAATAGAATAGCACAGCACAGCACAGCACCGCACAGTATAGCTAACAGTAGAGTAGAGTAGAGTAGAGTAGTGTAGAGTAGAATAGCACAGCACAGCACAGCACCGCACAGTATAGCTAACAGTAGAGTAGAGTAGAGTAGAATAGAATAGAATAGAGTAGAGTAGAATAGAATAGCACAGCACAGCACCGCACAGTATAGCTAACAGTAGAGTAGAGTAGAGTAGAGTAGTGTAGAGTAGAATAGAATAGCACAGCACAGCACCGCACAGTATAGCTAACAGTAGAGTAGAGTAGAGTAGAGTAGAGTAGTGTAGAGTAGAGTAGAGTAGAGTAGAATAGCACAGCACAGCACAGCACCGCACAGTATAGCTAACAGTAGAGTAGAGTAGTGTAGAGTAGAGTAGTGTAGAGTAGAATAGAATAGCACAGCACAGCACCGCACAGTATAGCTAACAGTAGAGTAGAGTAGAATAGAATAGAATAGAATAGAATAGCACAGCACAGCACCGCACAGTATAGCTAACAGTAGAGTAGAGTAGAGTAGAGTAGAGTAGAGTAGAGTAGAATAGAGTAGAGTAGAGTGGAGTAGAATAGAATAGAATAGCACAGCACAGCACCGCACAGTATAGCTAACAGTAGAGTAGAGTAGAGTAGAGTAGAGTAGAATAGAATAGAATAGAATAGAATAGCACAGCACCGCACAGTATAGCTAACAGTAGAGTAGAGTAGAGTAGAGTAGAGTAGTGTAGAGTAGAATAGAATAGAATAGCACAGCACAGCACCGCACAGTATAGCTAACAGTAGAGTAGAATAGAATAGAATAGAATAGAATAGAATAGAATAGAATAGCACAGCACAGCACCGCACAGTATAGCTAACAGTAGAGTAGAGTAGTGTAGAGTAGAGTAGAGTAGAGTAGAGTAGAATAGCACAGCACAGCACAGCACCACACAGTATAGCTAACAGTAGAGTAGAGTAGAGTAGTGTAGAGTAGAGTAGTGTAGAGTAGAATAGAATAGCACAGCACAGCACCGCACAGTATAGCTAACAGTAGAGTAGAGTAGAATAGAATAGAATAGAATAGCACAGCACAGCACCGCACAGTATAGCTAACAGTAGAGTAGAGTAGAGTAGAGTAGAGTAGAGTAGAATAGAGTAGAGTAGAGTGGAGTAGAATAGAATAGAATAGCACAGCACAGCACCGCACAGTATAGCTAACAGTAGAGTAGAGTAGAGTAGAGTAGAGTAGAGTAGAGTAGAGTAGAATAGAATAGAATAGCACAGCACAGCACCGCACAGTATAGCTAACAGTAGAGTAGAGTAGAGTAGAGTAGAGTAGTGTAGAGTAGAATAGAATAGCACAGCACAGCACCGCACAGTATAGCTAACAGTAGAGTAGAGTAGAATAGAATAGAATAGAATAGAATAGCACAGCACAGCACCGCACAGTATAGCTAACAGTAGAGTAGAGTAGAGTAGAGTAGAGTAGAGTAGAGTAGAATAGAGTAGAGTAGAGTGGAGTAGAATAGAATAGAATAGCACAGCACAGCACCGCACAGTATAGCTAACAGTAGAGTAGAGTAGAGTAGAGTAGAGTAGAGTAGAGTAGAGTAGAGTAGAGTAGAATAGAATAGAATAGCACAGCACAGCACCGCACAGTATAGCTAACAGTAGAGTAGAGTAGAGTAGAGTAGAGTAGAGTAGAAGAGTAGAATAGCGGAGTTGGGAAGGGACCTTGGAGGTCTTCTAGTCCAACCCCCTGCCTAGGCAGGAAACCCTATACCGTTTCAGACAAATGGCTATCCAACATCTTCTTAAAGACTTCCAGTGTTGGGGCATTCACAACTTCTGGAGGCAACTTCTGTTCCACTGATTAATTGTTCTAACTGTCAGGAAGTTTCTCCTCAGTTCTAGGTTACTTCTCTCCTTGCTTAGTTTCCATCAGTGGTCGGTTCCTACCGGTTTGGACTGGTTCGGCCTAACTGATAGTGATTTGGCAGCCTGGGCCGGTGGAACTGACAGTGACCCAGGCCTGCCACACCCCTGAACCGGTTCTCTAGTATTTTGCATCTGCGCATATGCAGAACAATTTTTATTGTACTGTGCATGCATGCACAGTGCGTATCAAGTGCGCTCGGTGTGCCCACAAGCAAACCAGCAGTAGTGTCTGCTGGAACCCACCCCTGGTTTCCACCCATTGCTTCTTGTTCTACCTTCAGGTGCCTTGGAGAATAGTTTGACTCCCTCTTCTTTGTGGCAACCCCTGAGATATTGGAAGGCTCCTATCATGTCTCCCCTAGTCCTTCTTTTCATTAAACTAGACATATCCAGTTCCTGCAACCAGCGTCTGAATTTCAATCACATGACCACGGGGATGCTACAACGATCGCAAGTGTGGGGAAAAAACGGTCCTAAGTGAGGCTTTTCACTGCCGTTGTAGCTTCAAACGGTCACTAAACGGACGGTTGTAAATCAAGGGCTACCTGTAATTGAAATTAATTCAGCATCTTAAGTAGAATGTCTTATCAGCAGAACCATATAACCGTTTCTGAACTCTTTTCAGTTCAAACACTCTTCTAGATACGGTAACTTCCCCGTTGGGTGCCCTCCAGGGATGTAGGACTGAAACAATTCCAACAATTTTATGTCAGGAGTTAAGAGATCCTACCTAATCTGGTTGGGAAAAGAATAGCGACGGAAATGGCTGTGGGGATTTTTGCAAGGCGGGCATGCGGTTTGGCCAGGAACGCAACATTTTTGGAAATTTCTTGAGCTCTGCAGAATGTTGAGAAAGTGAGGAATGCGGAGAAAATCTCAGAAGCCGAGCGGTTGGAGAAAGAGGTGAGCTGATCTTCCCTCCTGAACAGAACAGAATAACAAGAGTTGGAAGGGACCTTGTAGGTCATCTAGTCCAACCCCCGTCCCCACCCAAGCACCGTTTCTGACAAATGGCAGCCCCGTCTCTTCTTGGAAGCCTCCAGGGATGAAGCTCCCACAACCTCCGAAGGCAACTTCTGTTCCATGGGTTGATTGTTCTCACTGTCAGGAAATTCCTCCTTATTTCCAGGTTGAATCTCTCCTTGGTCAGCTTCCATCCATTATTCCTTCCTTGTCTGGCCTTCGGGTGCTTTGGAGAACAGGTTGACCTCCTCCTCTCTGTGGAGGTCCCTCAAATATTGGAGCTGGGTCCTGGGGACCCAGATTTAAATTCTCAGATTAATTTCCCAATACGGAGAAGCACCTCCACAGCTCTTTTAGAACTGGGGGCTCTTTCTAGGGTCTTTTGTACAGGTAGTCCTTAACGTAACGAGCCCGAAATGTATGTAGCGAAGTGAAACATTTGTGAAGAGAGCTTTGTCCCATTTTACGACCTTTCTTGCCACCGTCGGTAAGTGAATCATTGCAGTTGTTAATTTAGTACGATGGCTGTTAAGCGAATCTGGCTTCCCCCTGGACTTCGCTCGTTGGAAGGTCGCAAAAGGCAATCCCACGACGGCGGGACACTGCAACCGTCGTAACTGCTAGTCAGTTGCCAAGCGCCTTAATTTTGATGGAGATGCTGCAATGGACGTAAGTGTGAAAAACGGTCATAATAAGTCCCTTTTTTCAGCGCTGTTGTAATTTTGAAAGCTCGCTAAAGGAACTGTTTAGGACAAACCCGTATTGCAGGGCACAGCCTTCCAAACGAGGTCTTTTGTTCCCTGCTGTTTACCACACAAAGTGTCTTTCAGCCTCAGTGTGTGTGTGTGTGTGTATGTGTGTGAAAATACCTGGAACCTGAGTGAAAATGTCACTCAGACACAAGGAAAGGGAACCTGGGTGTTTTAAAAATGAGCTGCTTAGTTGAGCCAAGTAGGTTACGCAGTGGAATTACTAATAGTTGCACTGTGAAATTGGCCGATTGCCTCTGCTGGCAGGCCTCAGAAATCGGCCTCTTCCCAGCTCTGAAATTAGCCTCCAGAATGTGCCAAAACCAGAGCTCTTTCTACCTCTCCTTGGTAATTTAGGAGAGTTTGGCTCAGTTTCGGGGGCAAGATGCTGGTGGTTCGATTGCGGTATTGCAGGCTAATTCTGCCGACCACCGGCAGTTCGATCCTGACCAGCTCAAGGGTGTCTCGGCCTTCCATCCTTCTGAGGTGGGTAAAATGAGGACCCAGATTGTTGGGGGCAAGAGATGCTGACTCCGCAAACCGCTTAGACAGGGGCCGTAAAGCACTCTGAAGCGGTATATAAGCCTAAGTGCTATTGCTATTTGGATAATTGCGATGAGGCTCACAATGGAAATAGCTCTATCAAATCATTGCAGCTTAAGTACAAGTAGTCCTCGTCTTACCCACAGTTCGTTTAGGGACTAAGCAAAGTTATAACGGCAGTGCAAAAAGTATTTTTCACACTTAAGACGGTTGCAGCATCCCTGTGGTCATGGGATCGAAATTGAGATGCTTGGCAACTGACTTCTACTTATGACGGTTGCAGTGGAGTCATGCAATAGTTCAGATTCCGTGTTTGGTGAGCAGATTTTTGTGGATTCGTGGATGTTCAGGGGTGAAGCTTGGCAAAAGCTTCTTAATCAATCAACTGATCTATTTCCAGACTTCTCTCTAAGGATATCAAGCTGTTGCCAGCGATACAATCTGTGGTTTTATTCTTAGCTCTGTAGCTCGCCAAGTATGCTCCATAATTCAGCTGGGATTTGGATTTTGGTCTCCCGATGTACATCCAGTTCTCAGCCCTCCCCAAACTGAGATGTATTGGATGGTGTTCTGAGCCAGGCTTCCCCAAAAAGCAGGAGGCAGAGTCCTGGTCCTGACAAAACCCCCTTTTCTTAAACGAACGTGAATTCCTCTCAATCGCATTCAGCAAAGGCCTGGCAAGCAGCCTTTCAAAGGAATATTTATTTAACACAATACAATACAATAGTAGAGTTGGAAGGGACCTTGGAGGTCTTCTAGTCCAACCCCCTGCCTAGGCAGGAAACCATATACCGTTTCAGACAAATGGCTATCCAACATCATCTTAAAGACTTCCAGTGTTGGGGCATTCACAACTTCTGGAGGCAACTTCTGTTCAACTGATTGATTGTTCTAACTGTCAGGAAGTTTCTCCTCAGTTCTAAGTTTCTTCTCTCCTTGATTAGTTTCCACCCATTGCTTCTTGTTCTACCTTCAGGTGCTTTGGAGAATAGCTTGACTCCCTCTTCTTTGTGGCAACCCCTGAGATATTGGAAGACTGCTATCCTGTCTCCCCTAGTCCTTCTTTCTCTTAAGCCAAACATACCCAGTTCCTGCAACCATTCTTCTTATGTTTTAGTCTCCAGTCCCCTCATCCTCTTTCTTGCTCTTCTCTGCACTCTTTCTAGAGTCTCCACATCTTTTCTACATCGTGGCGACCAAAACTGAATGCAGTATTCCAAGTGTGGCCTTACCAAGGCATTATAAAGTGGTATTAACACTTCATGTGATCTTGATTCTATCCCTCTGTTTATGACCACAGACCTTATCTAGCTTGGAAAGCGGCCATGTAAATGTTTTGCAAATGAGATGCTGTGCAAGGAAAGGCTGGGCACAGAGTCTCTGAGATTCACGGAGAGATCTTCACACTCCTGAAACGAATCTAACGAACGGATGAATTGTTTCCTGCAAATGCCCACTCCCCTTTCGCTCCTCTTTTATTTCCTATGGGAGGGGCCAATCACTTCTACCTGTGGCTTTACTCCTGAATCTACCCTGATTCCTTTTCTTCTGGCAGCTCTGTGCATGCGCACACTGGGAACAGGCTCCAGCTGTTCCTCCGTCTCACTGCTGTCTTGCTCCGTAGGCACCTGATCCCTGCCAGACGGCCTTGGCCCCCTCTCTGCCTCCGACGCAGAGCCCTCGTCCGAGCCTTCGCTAGCCTCCAGAACTGGTTGTTCCTCCCCAACCTCCTCACTGTCTGACTCTGCTGCCATCTCCACTGGCCACTGGCAGGCAACAACAGATGGTAAGATCACTGCATGTAGTCTTCAATTTATGACCAATCATTTAGCAACTGTTCAGAGTTGTGACAGACCTCCATGAGGGTACTTAGACCTGGATTTCAAGTTCTGACACCTGGGAGCTGATCCGTGGTCATGTGATCTTCCCTTCAGGTGGTCAGGAACTAGGCTGCATCTATGGTGGCTTGTGCCAGGCGCAAGTAACTAGGAACAGGAGTAGACTGCAAAACATTAAAGGTTTATGACATGCTACCTGTAGAGAGAATCTATCTACTGATAGTCAAGCGAAATTGGTGCAAGGATCAATGGAATTCACGGAGGGGAGGGGGGCTGGACTTAAGTCTCTTCTGATTGCATAAGGATGCCACACCAAATATGCATTTGATCCCACCTTCAGTCTCAGCCTGCTTATCTCTTATAAGTTTGCGGCGTCCTGTGGTTTCATGACTGCATTTCACAACAATTTTGCTGAAAGCGGAATACAGAATAATAGACTAGCAGAGATGGAAGGGACCTTGAAGATCTTCTAGTCCAACCCTCTGTTCAGGCAGGAGACCCTATATCATTTCAGACATATGGTTGTCCAACATCTTCTTAAAGTCTTCCAGTGTTGGGGCATTCACAACTTCTGGAGGCAACTTCTGTTCCACTGATTCATTGTTCTAACTGTCAGGAAATTTCTCCTCAGTTCTAAGTTGCTTCTCTCCTTGATTAGTTTCCACCCATTGCTTCTTGTTCTACCCTCAGGTACACACACACACTCTTTCGGGGTTTTGCAAAAGATGCCCATAGCCAACATTGGTTTGCTTAACAACTACAGCATTTGCTTAACAGCCGCAGTGTTTGCTTTACAACAAAAGTTTGTAAAATTGGTTCGGTAACACGGGAGCCCAAGTTACAACCGTCACGAGTTACAGCCACGATGGGCAGGTGTCCGTAATGTTTGCATCTTGAGAACTGTTTGGATGTCCAACAGGCATGATCGTAAAAGATAGAAAGATGAAAGTTGTAGTTCACCACATCGAGAGGTGTTTTTTCCTACATCAAAATCTTCATTTTAAATTTAATAGGGAGTTTTCTCTCCCTCTCCCCCTCTCTCCCTCTCTCTCTCTCCCTTTCCCTCTCTCTCTCTCTCTCCCTCTCCCTCTCCCTCTCCCTCTCTCTCTCTCTCTCTTGGGTAACAACATAACCAGCTACTTTGACTTACAGTTTTAAAGTATGATGCCTTTTAGCCAGATCAGGAGAAAAACAACAACAACCACCAAATCACCTAATCTTTGCAGTAATTAGTACTTTGCCCTATAATTTCCTCCTTTGAAAATTCGTTGAAAAATATGCCTTGATAGAATCTCCGAAAAGTTTTGACGATGAAAAAAGTCAAGCTTTCTTTGCCCTTATGGCTCTTTGGTATGTTTGCTTGAAGTCAACTTACAAGCCGAGTGACTTACGGTGCAGAAGTGCTTATCTATGCCCTTGGAGCTAGATAATACCCAAGTAATTCGCAAGAGGTGCTTTGCATAGCTGACTCATATCCTACATTTTGACATGTTGCACCCCAACACCAGACTGACAATTCATTTCTGGCCAGGCTTGCTATACTGTTAACTCAGCCTTGAGATTCCTTTTTTTTAAAAAAAACATATTTTTTTATTGTTTTTGCATTTAAAAATAGTGCAGCACCGCGAAGCCGTTGTAGCCATACAACCACAGTATATACACACAATCTCGGTCTACTTAGTATATTATCTATCCTTCTATCCAATCTCATTATTTACAATTTGTTCCAGTCTTATACCAATAATAAAATCTGTTCCAAACTTCATAATATTCCGAGTCCCCTTTATTTTTTTTAATTCTAGGGTGAGCCTATCTGGTTCTGCGCAGGCCAAGATTTTTCTAATTATGTCTAACTCTGATGGGATACTTTCTTTCCGCCCCGTACTGCGCATAAGTTACTTGCGTCGCTGTCAATACAACTAAATAAAGCACATCCTTCTTATACCCCTCTGGTATTATACCTAGGAGGAAAATTTCTGGTTTGAACAGAATTTGATCTCCCACCATTTATTCCTGCTATAGTTGTACCATTCTCCAACATCCTTTTGCCTCGTTGCATGTCCACCACACATGGCAAAAGGTGCCTGGTGTTTTTATGCGCTTCCAACAATTTGGGGGCAAATTTGTAAACATTTTAGAGAGCTGTGCTGGGGGAAGATGCCATCTGTGAAACATCTTGTACAGATTTTCCTTATAGGCTGTGGCTATTGTTAATTTCGGATTGAGTGTCCAAAGTCTTTCCCATTTAGCCAATTCAACGTGGTAACCAAAATTTTTCACCCAGGCGACCATAGTTTCCTTAACATGTTCTTCCTCAAGTTTATATTCCAGCAGATATCTCAGC
The DNA here is from genome assembly GCF_964273705.1 of Natrix helvetica. Taxonomy (NCBI): domain Eukaryota; kingdom Metazoa; phylum Chordata; class Lepidosauria; order Squamata; family Natricidae; genus Natrix; species Natrix helvetica. Next base: position 8,352,436 of record NC_138558.1, on the reverse strand, counting down.
TTTGAGATTCGGATGACGGAGCTGAGCTCCGCATGAAAAGAATGTGTGAGATATGTGCAAAAGGTGAGCATCTCTGTGTAAGGATGAGCGAGATTCAAAACTCCAGGAAGTTGACCGAGAGAGGTACGTTCCCTTCTCACCTACATCTTTGGATCTACAAACAACTTCCTTTTTTTCCTGGCTCCTTGTTTCTGGAAAATTATTTCTCTCTTTCTAAAATGTATTGGCCTCCCATCTTAACCACAGGGTGACCGTTTACATCTTCATTCTGCGTTTATGCCAGTAGAACCCGACTTGCAACGGCTCATTTAGTGACCTTCAAAGTCGCAACGGCACCGGAAAAAGTTGACTTACAACCCGTTTTCACGCTTAACGACCGTTGCCGCATCCCCACGGTCATGTGAAATTCAGATGTCTGGCAACCGACTCATACTTATGACGGTGACAGGGGTCCTGGGCCGATGTCATCTCCCTTTTGCAAACTTCTAACAAGCAAAGTCAATGGGGAAGCCAGACTGACTGAACAAACGTGTTGCTAACTTAAGAGATGCAATGATTCACTTAACAAATGTGGCAAGAAAGGTCGTAAAATGGGACAAAATTGACTTAGAAAATGTCTCGCTTAGCAACAGACATTTTGGGCTCAGTTGTGGTCTTAAGTCATTGCATTTTTGGAAAACCTACAAAATGCATTTAGAGTTTTGTTAGTTAACTTGGGCGTGAAAGTGTATGTTGTGAAAATGTAAGTGTGAAAGTATATGTTCTAATGCAGCGTTTCTATCCCTCCCATCCACACATCTTCCTTCCTTCCTCCCTTCTTCCCTTCTTCCCTTCCTCCCATCCACGCATCTTCCTTCCTTTCCTTCCTTCCCTCCTTCCTTCTTCCCTCCCTCCCTTCCCCCCATCCACACATCCTCCCTCTCATCCACGATTCTTCCTTCCTTCCTTCCTCCCTCCCTCCCTTCTTCCCTTCCTCCCTCCCTTCCACCCACGCATCTTCCTTCCTTTCCTTCCTTCTTCCCTCCCTCCCTCCCTCCCATCTCCCTCCCTCTCTCCCTCCCTCTCTTTCCTCCCTCCCTCCCATCCTCACATCTTCCTTCATTTCTTCCTTTCCTTCCTTCCCTTCTTTCCTCCCTCCCTTCCACGCATCTTCCTTCCTTCTTCCCTCCCTCCCTCCCTCTTTCTTCTCTGTTTATCTGTGTACGCATTACTCTGGAAGGCACATACAATGCGGAGCCAAAAAACTCATGACTCATGCAAAAGGTTTATCAGCGTAAACCGCCCAATTCCAACGAACTGCCCACAGAAAGGAAGGCCGAGGCGGGCGACGTATGCGCCAGCTAGCGACTGTGGCAAGCCCAGCCCAGTCAGAATACCAGGCCATCCTGGTGGCCGAAAGGGACGAGGAAAACCTTGAAATCCAGCAAAGGCCTCTCTTAATCTGCCTTCGGCCGCAACCCGTTTTCCCGCGGGAGTCAAGCCACTTAAAGCCTCAGCGTCAAAGAGCTCTTAAGGAGCAGACTGGGTGTTTTGCAATTAGCAATGGTGGGAATTCAAGAAAAGTAAACAGCAATAAACAGCAATCTCAAAAAAGATCCATTCCAGATTGGGAGGCGAGCAGGTGATAAGGAGGCCTTTACCCTTTGCCTCTTACCTGGCCCTAAACATACAAGGGGATTTCCTGCTTCGAAAACTGAAAAATCACAGCGTTGCCAATTGTGTAACTGTTATGTTTACATTGGTTTGTCTTCAGACTTATCGATTTTCTTTCTTGCTTTCTTCAAAGTCTGGGGCGCATCTGTTACAACATGACGGCTTAAGGGCAGAATCGGTTACACTCAGGTAGTCCTCGACTTACAAGCGTTCACTTAGTGCCCATTCTAAGTTACAGCAGCTCTGAAAAAAAGGTGACCGATGACCATTTTTCACACTTATGACCGTTGCAGCATGACCCCATGGTCATGGGATTTACATTTGGATGCTTGACAACTGACTCATATTTATGACGGTTGCCCTGATCCCCTTTTGTGACCTTCTGACAAGCAAAGTCCATGGGGAAGCCAGATTCACTTAACAGCTGGTTTTCTAACTTAACAACAGCAGGGATTCACTTAACAACGGTGGCAAGAAAGGTTGTCAAATGAGACAAAACACATTAACCACTGTCTTGTTTAGCAGTAGAAATGCAGGGCTCAGTCGTGGTCGTAAGTTGAGGACTATCTGTATATTCTATATATCTCATCAACCAAATCTTTCTCTTGATCAATTAATTGATTGTAACTACCCTGTTACCCTGAAAATAAGCCCTCCCCGAAAATATTGCAACCCAGCAGCAGCCATGAGGTGACCACGCTCGCCTCCTCCTACACCTCAAAAATAATAAGACCTCCCCGAAAATAAGGCCAAGTGCTTATTTTGGGGGATCAGAAGAAAATAAGACCCTGTCTTATTTTTGGGGAAACACGGTATACTTATAAATCTACATCTAAATTTGCCTGAATAACTACAATTCAAATACTCCAAAATTGTAGCCCCAACTGGGAGGTCCACAAAGGCTTTTCAAAGTCAATCCAGGTTATCCTACTTTACAGGGAAGAAAATGAGGTTCGCAAGAGACAAAGCACAGAATATATTCATCTCGACTTGCCACCTCATTCGTGCTTGTTAAAAATCAATGTTTTTCAAGCTTGGCAAACCTGTTAAGATGTGAGAATTTCAGCTCCCAGAATTCATGCCGGCTGGAGAATTCTGGGACCTGAAGTCCACATATCTTAAAGTTGCCAAGTATGAAAAATATTGTGTTAAACTAAAAGCAGCCCCCAGAATTCATGCTGGCTGGGGAATTCTGGGAGTTGAAGTCCACATATCTTAACAGATTCCAAGTTTGAAAAATATTGTGTTAAAAGGAATAGCAGTTCCCAGAATTCATCCTGGCTGGGGAATTCTGGGAGTTGAAGTCCACATATCTTAAAGTTGCCAAGTATGAAAAATATTGTGTTAAACTAAAAGCAGCCCGCAGAATTCATGCTGGCTGGGGAATTCTGGGAGTTGAAGTCCACACATGTTGACAGATTCAGGTGAAGTTTGAAAAGCATTGTGTCAGACAAATAACAACCCGCTGCAAATGATCAAAAAACGTTTGTGTTGTTTGTCTTCTAGCCGCCTCATCCTCAAATTAGGGAATTTGGGGATGGGCCTTGGTTGAAAACCAGATTCCCTCCCTCCCCAATTCTGCAGCCTTCTGCTAAAGTCACTGACAAAGCCTTATAGCCAAAGTTAATTAGATGAATAAGTGGTGGTTATTACGCTGACATCATTATTTTTTTTTATTAGCTGACTATCTTTCAACAGTAACAAACAAGGCCTCTCCCACTGTACTTCTTCTGGGCGTGAATGAACTAAGTTGTTGGATATCAGCCTAGCCTATATCTGTTAAATTTGGCCGAGATAAAAGAGCCACGATTGGAAGGAGAACTTATTCCCACACTGGCTACCCCTTGCAAGCAGAAATGTTGTGCATTTGAATAAGATTAATCTGAATAAACAAAGGCAGGTTTCATTCAACCTTACACCCCAATCATGGGAAGAATGCTTTTATATTACATAATTCTATACAATAGCAGAGTTGGAAGGGACCTTGGAGGTCTTCTAGTCCAACCCCCTGCCTAGGCAGGAAACCCTATACCGTTTCAGACAAATGGCTATCCAACATCTTCTCAAAGACTTCCAGTGTTGGGGCATTCATACGTTCGAAGCCAACCTTGTATCCCTAAGTTGGCCTGTTTAGAAATGGTACTATCTATACCAGTGGTGGGTTGCTACCGGTTCGGCTGTACCGGGCCGAACCGGCAGCAACCCATCTCTGGTATGGATAGCGCAAGCATAGACAATCCCCCGTCCCTGCGACAACCAGCTGATCGTCAGGGCTCGTGCAGGCGTTGCATGCTGTGCACGTGTGGGCAATTTTTCTTTTCCCATAAAAACAGGTATAGGCGGTCGGTCGGTCCAAAAGAGCCATCGTACCGGTTCGTTCTCAGTTGCTCCGGGCCACTACTGGTTCGGCCGAACCGGGCCGAACCGGCAGCAACCCATCTCTGATCTATACTAGAGGTGGTATTCAGCCGGTTTGGACCCGTTCGAGAAAACCGGAAGTGGATATCGTGGGTGGGCCCACTCGCCCCGGCTCTATGCCGTCCTATTTAGCCACATTTTTGAGGCTGGGCATATGCGCGGAAGGTGCGCACATGTGTGAAGCGAGCGTGCGAGCACAGGGGGGGGAACCAGTAGTAAAAATAAGTGAAACCCACTGCTGATCTATACACTACTAACCTTCTCATTGTGTTTATCTATATGTCTGTTTAGCTCAGGTGCATTATACCACCGTACAGGTAGTCCTCGACTTACAACAGCTCGCTTAGGGACTGTTCAGTTACAAAGGGACTGAAAGAATGGACTAACGACCATTTTTCACACTTCTGACCGTTGCAGCATCCTCACGGTCACGCGATTTACATTCAGATGCAGGACAACTGACTCACATTTATGACCATTGCAGTGTCCCGGGGTCACGTGAGCCCCTTTCACGACCTTCTGACAAGCAAAGTCAAGGGGGAAAGCCAGATTCACTTAAGAACCATAGTACTGATTTAACCACTGCAGTGATTCACTTAATCACGGTGGCAAGAAAAGTCGTAAAATGGGGGCAAAACTCAGTTAACAGATGTATCACTTCGCAACATAAACGTTGGGCTCTCAATCGTGGTCATATGTTTAGGACAACCTGTATACCACAACAATTTTTTTGAATCAAAGTACAGGTAGTCCTTGACTTATGACAGGTTGCTTAACAACTGTTTGAAATTACAACAGACTCAAAGAAAAGTTACCATATTTTTCGGACTATAAGACGCACCAGAGTATAGGCCAGGGGTGTCCAAACTTGGGAACTTTAAGACTTGTGGACTTCAACTCCCAGAATTCCCTAGCCAGCTGGCTGGGGAATTCTGGGAGTTGAAGTCCACAAGTCTTAAAGTTCCCAAGTTTGGACACGCCTGGTATAGGCGCACTATGATTTTGAAGAGGTACATTTAAAAAAAAGTTTTTGCACTCTGCAGGATTCCCAAACCCTCTGCAGGCCTTGTGTTTTGCAAAAACAAAAGGGGGGGAGAGGAATACAGAGCTTTGGGAGTCTTGTAGAGTGCTCCTGGGGGCTGGGGGGGGTCAAAAACAAGCAAAAACGGCCCGTTGTTTGCTCGTTTTTGCCCTCCCCAGCCCCCAGGAGCAAGCCTCCCAAACCCTCTGCACGTCCATTTTTGCAAAGGGGGCGTGGTTTCAGGAGGCCAAAAATGCTGTGCTTAGTGTATAAGACAGGGGTGTCCAAACTTGGCAACTTTAAGATTTGTGGACTTCAACTCCCAGAATTCCCCAGCCAGCTGGCTGGGGAATTCTGGGAGTTGAAGTCCACAAATCTTAAAGTTGCCAAGTTTGGACACCCCTGGTATAAGACTTTTTTTTGGGGGGGGGAAAGGTGCGTCTTATACTCTGAAAAATACAGTACTTATGACCCATCCTCAAGTTATGACTGTTGTCCCACTCCTGTTCTCACATGTTCACATTTCGGTGCATATTCAGACTAGTTTTATTTACAAAGCTATGCGTTATCCCCACAGCAAATAACTCTTAATGGGTTTAAATCTCTAGATCCAGATGTATGGCATCTAAGGGGACTAAAGGGATAGGCTGGTAGCCTATATGTATTTTCAGGTAGTCCTCGACTTACAACCATTCATTTAATAAACGTTTGAAGTTACAATGACACTGAAAGAAAGCTATTTATGACTGTTTTTTCACACTTACGACCACTGCGGCATCCCTGGGGTCACGGGATCAGAATTTGGACACTTTGCAACTGGTTCATATTTATGACGTTTGCAGTGTCCCGCAGTTACGTCATCCCCTTTTGCGTCCTTCTAACAAGCAAAGTCAATGGGAAAACCACGTAAAACCTACATAACAACCGTATTACTAATTTAACATCTGCAGTGATTCGCTTAACAACTGTGACAAGGAAGGTTGTAAAATGGGAAGGGAGGAAAAACAAACACCTTTCGCTCAACAACATACATTTTAGGTTCCATTGTGGTCGTAAGTCAAGCATTACCCGTTGAATCTTTTGAGAAATCTTGGGCAATTAGCAAGGCGCCAGATGACAAAAGTTTATCTTGTCCCATTTTTCTGGAAAGATGGAAGGAAAGATCTGGGAAACTCTGGCAAGATTCAAAACCAGATCATAAAAGAGACAGATTTGTAAGCATGCCGACACCAAGGGCATAATTAGCAAACATTTTTCATGGATTTGTGTAGAACGAGCCTTACCTAATCCAGCTCGATCCCATCTTTAAATTGGTTAATTTCCTAAATGGCTCGTGGAAAATGCTGTAAGCATAATGTGTCTTCCATTCTGCAGAGCACTCTGAAATATTCTTATTAGCAAGCGTGTTAGGTGTGGGTTGGAGCATGAGACAATAATTAGCGCATAGCTGCTTCGAAAACCAGTCGCGAAGAACGTCCAAACCACAATTCCTGCCTTAGATGCCGGAAGTCACATTGCAAACGAAACCAATGCTTAGAAATCAGAAATTAAATGGGCGCGCAGAGGATGGGAGACATTTGGCTTGTAAACAGATCTTGGAATAATAACGAATTAAGAACTGAAGATGAGTTAGCGGGATGATGGGACCAAGAAAGTTTAATTGCAGTTGTAGGTTGCATTAAGGCAGTGTTTCTCAACCTTGGAGACTTTAAGTCCTATGGACTTCAACTCCCAGAATCCCCCAGCCAGCGTAGCTGGCTGGGGAATTCTGGGAGTTGAAGTCCACAGGACTTAAAGTCCCCAAGGTTGAGAAACACTGCATTAAGGGAAGGGAAGCTTCTAATCTAAACCACAAGAAATGATTGCTCTATTTTGCATTGGTCAGACCCCACCTTAAGGATTGTATCCAATTCTGGTGACGGTACAGATAGTCCTCGACTTACAACAACTCATTTAGCGACCGTTCGAAGTTACAACCGCACTGAAAACAGTGACGTATGATCGTTTTTCAGACTTACGGCCGTTGCAGCAACCCCTCGGTCATGTGTTCAAATTCGGACCCTTGGCTAATGACTCGTATTTATGACGGTTGCAGCGTCCCGGGATCAGGTGATCCCCTTTTGCGACCTTCTGACAAGCAAGGTCGGTGGGGGAAGCCAGATTCACTTAACAACCGGTTTTCTAACTTAAGAACGGCAATGATTCACTTAACAACAGTGGCAAGGAAGGTCGTCAAACGGGACAAAACTCAGACTGAGTCCAGTGCGCCTGAATACAGAGAGTCCTCGACTTACAATCGCAATTGAGCCCAACATTTCTGTTGCTAAGCGAGACATTTGTTCAGTGAGTTCTATCCCTTTTTACGGCCTTTCTTTCCACAGTTGTTAATCACCGCCATTGTTAAGTTAGTAACACGGCCGTTAAGTGAATCTGGTTTCCCCCCCCCCTGACTTTGCTTGTCAGAAGGTCACAAAAGGGGACCACGTGACTCCAGGACCATCATAAAGACGAGTCATTAGCCAAGCGTCTGAATTTTGATCACAGGGTCATGAGGATGTTGCCATGGTTGTAAGTGTGAAAAATGGTCATGAGCAGTAGTGTGATTCAGCCGGTTCGCACCTATTCGGGAGAGCCGGTTGTTAACTTTCTAAGCAGTTCGGAGAACCGGTTGTTAACTTTCTAAGCAGTTCGGAGAACCGGTTGTTGGGAGAAATCTCATTTTGTTTTCCCCCACTTTACAGGGCTAATCCTGTAAGGAAGGCAGGAAGGAAACATGCTAGTATTTCTAGCCTCATCTTTATTGCCCTGCTTACAGAAACTGCCTCTCCGGTTAACCCTTATTACATTCTAACAGCTAAGGCGAAGCGCCCATCGACCTGAGTGACGTGAAGTTGGCCATGCCCACCCAGCCACATGACCACCGAGCCCCGCCTACCCAGCTGGTCATTAGGGCAGAGAACCGGTTGTTAAATGATTTGAATCCCACCACTGGTCATGAGTCACTTTTTTCAGCGGCCTAACTTTGAACGGTTGTAAGTCACACCTGACATATGCACGAGTGAAGCGCGCGCACACACAACACTTTTCAGACACCGAACCGGTAGTAACGCTGGCAGGAACCCACCCCTGCTCCCAACTCAATCTGTCTTTCCTTTCCTTCTTTTTCCTTTCTTTTTGGCCATCCTGCGCCGGGAACGTTGCCAAAGCCATGGAATGTCACATTCCCTGCCAAGAGCTACTGCACGGCTTCAGATTTATGGTGGCTGGGCACATTTCACCAGCTGGGAAGCCCAGATAAATATAAGTAAAAGTCCATAAGGCCATTTTCCTTTCAGAGGGAGCTCTGACAGTATCCTTTGTAAGAGAGATCGAATCTTTTTTTCCACCCTTTTCCTTGTGGCTCTTATGGATGCTCCTTCCCTGTGAACTGAGAATAACCCGTGTGTGTGTGTGTGTGTTTTGTGCGCCAAGGGAAAAAATAATAACAATACTATAATAAAATCCACTCTCTAGGTCTCTTTTTCTCCTTGCCAGCTCAACTTCATTCGCAGACGGTGATTTGCGCACCTTTGGCTGCAGCTCGCCAAGCCCCAGCCGCCTCCGCCAGAGCTTCCTGATTTATTTCCATGTGGTCGGTGTGGGGAGGGGAGAATGGCACGTCCTTCTGCGCATTTCAGATTTATGTCGCGGGATTTATATCTTGCGCTGGGGAGGGGAAGGCAGGACCCACATTTTGCATGCTAAACGTCTCCCGTTCTCAACCAACGGCAGGGTCAGAGAAAAAGGATTCTAGGCAGCTGGGGGGGGAGCCAAAAATCAGATGAGGGATACCTTTAGTCTTACACAACATGCTATCCAGTAATGGTTTTCTCTTACCTTTGCTACTGGTTCAGAACTGGGAGCTTGTGGGGGGCGGCAGAAGCTTCTGAGCATGCGCAGAGCGTCCGTGATGACATCTGGGTGGGTGGGTGGAGCTTCCCGCTGGCCGCCATTACCGGTTCTCCCAAACTGGGGCAAACCGACACAGAATACCACTTCTGATGCTATCAAGACTAAAAAAGGGATGGTTTTACCCCTGTTGTGGGGATCCGGCCAGCGGTGGGTTTCACTTATTTTTACCACTGGTTTGCGCCCCACATGCACCTTCTGCCCATGCGCCCAGCCTTCTGCGCATGCATTTTGCTCGCGCACACGCCTTCCGTGCATGCGCCTGACCTTCCGCACGTGCGCTTTGCTTGTGCACGTACCTTCCGTGTATGCGCCCGGCCTTCCACGCATGCGCTTTGCTCACACACCCGCCTTCCGCGCATGCGCCCGGCCTCAAAAACGTGGCTAAATAGGACGGCATAGAGCGGGGGGGGTGGACGGGCCCACTCGCGATCTCTGTTCCCGCTTGAACCAGTCCGAACCGGCTTAATACCACCTCTGGATCTGGCTATTCTTTTACTTTGTTGTATAGGTAGTCCTCAACATACAACAGTTGGCTTAGTGAGCGTTCAAAGTTACAGCGGCACTGAAAAAAATCACTTAGGACCATTTTTCAAACTTACGACCATTGGAGCATATCCTTGGTCATGTGGTTTACATTCAGATGCTTGACAGCTGACTCACATTTATGACGGTCGTAGTGTTCCAGGGGGCCCATGGTCCCTTTTTGCAACCTTCCATGGGGACGCCAGATTCACTTAACAACCAGGTTACTAATTTGAGAACTGCAGTGATTCACAACAAATGAGACAAGAAAAGTCACAACATGGGGCAAAAACTCACTTAACAAACGCCTCACTTAGCAATGTAAATTCTGGGGTCAGTTGTGGTCATAAGTTGAAGACTGCCTGTATTCTTCTTCTTTAGAGTATGATGAAAAAATGACTGAAGACTAGTAAACACATGAAGACAATCCATGTTATTACACACATGTTGCCCTCAGCTGTTACGAAGGACCTTCAACTGTTACGAAGGACCAAATCCACCACCAGGAAAGTGCAGTGTAGCTCCTGGCTAGTATTCAGATGGGAGTCCATCAGAGAAGTTCAGAACTCTAGCTCAACCAAGAGTTGAAAACACATCCTGGAAGAAAGCAAGGGTAGGAGGAGGAAAATGAGAGGAAGAGGAAAAAGAAGAGGAAGGAGAAGGAGGAGGAGGAGGAGGAGGAAGAAGAAGAGGAGGAGGTAGAGAATGAGAGAAAGAAGAAGAGGAAGAAGGAGGAAGAGAAAAAGAGGAGGAAGAAGTAGAAGAGAAGGAGAAGAAGAGAAGGAGGAGGAGCAGAGGAAGAGGAAGAAGAGGAGGAGGAGAACAAGAGGAAGAGGAGGAGGGGAGAATGTGAGGAAGAGGAAGAAGAAGTGGAGAAGGAGGAGGAGGAGAACGAGAGGAAGAAGAGAAAAAAGAAGAAGAGGAAGAGGAGGAGAAGAGGAGGAGGAGGAGGAGGAAGAGAACTAGAGGAAGAAGAAAAAGAAAGAAAGAAAAAGAAAGGAATGGAGGAAGAAAGGAAGAATGAATGAATGAATGAATGAATGAATGATTACTAAGGGTCAAACTCAACTAGAAGACTTTACCTTATGAGATGTTGGAATCTATAGATGGATTGGGAGGGAAATCAACACCACCTTTTCTCTGTCCACACGAAGCCAAAAAGAGTGTTGGAATGCTAGTGCTCACACCTTTAAAAGAATGCATACCCTACTGAATAATTAATTTTATAATGGGCCTGGCTATGCATATTAGGTCAGCATTATTTACTAATGATAAGTCACTTATGAGAAAATTACACGGGATGCAATAGATACAATACAATACAATACAATACAATACAATACAATACAATACAATACAATAGCAGAGTTGGAAGGGACCTTGGAGGTCTTCTAGTCCAACCCCCTGCCTAGGCAGGAAACCCTACACTGTTTCAGACAAATGGCTATCCAACATCTTCTTAAAAACCTCCAGTGTTGGGGCATTCACAACTTCTGGAGGCAACTTCTGTTCCACTGATTCATTGTTCTAACTGTCAGGAAGTTTCTCCTCAGTTCTAAGTTGCTTCTCTCCTTGATTAGTTTCCACCCATTGCTTCTTGTTCTACACTCAGGTGCCTTGGAGAATAGTTTGACTCCCTCTTCTTTGTGGCAACCCCTGAGATATTGGAAGACTGCTATCATGTCTCCCCTAGTCCTTCTTTCTCTTAAGCTAGACATACCTAGTTCCTGCAAGCGTTCTTCATATGTTTTAGTCTCCAGTCCCCTCATCATCTTTGTTGCTCTTCTCTGCACTCTTTCTAGAGTCTCCGCATCTTTTCTACATCGTGGTGACCAGAACTGAATGCAGTATTCCAAGTGTGGCCTTCCCAAGGCCTTATAAAGTGGTATTAACCCTAACCCACGTGATCTTGATTCTATCCCTCTATTTATGCAGCCGCAGATGGAACAATCAAAAAGAATTGACTACGTCACAGCCAGAATCTGGTTGTATTCTTTTTAAGCAAAAAAAATAATATTTATTTATTTATTTTGCATTTGGGATTATATAAACAGATTGGTGTCTTTTTGGAACATTACTAACCTGAACAAAACACTTCTTGTCAATAATAACAGCATTCTCCAGTTCTCATCCTTCCTTTAAAAAAAAAAATGATTTCTTTTTTAATAAATGGGATAATATTTTCCAAACGGGTGGGATTTTCCTCTCTGCTTTTTTTAATGAGTTAAACAAGTTTAATAAGTTAAACAACAAAAATTTTTAAAAAACAACACAACGGTTATGATATCGTCACTACAAGGGCAGGAAAATGCACACGGCAAGATACACAATAGCAATACAAATAAACTAACATTTAAAAAAATAAAAAGAGATCCATAAGGTGTTAACGTATGAACTATCTCAGTCCTCCAACATACACTGAAGGTAGGTTTTAATCTAAGTGAGCGCCAAAGTAAAAATGCTAATTAGATTATAATGCATCTAGATTCAGTCACCTTGTTCCATATGGCATCAACCTTGTGAATTCTCAAGTTTCCTTTTTCTGCTACAAATTCAAAATGGACAGTGATATATACGTGTGTGTTTGTGTGTGTGTGTGTATCTGTCTGTCTGTCTCTCTCTCTCTCTCTCTATTTCTAGAGATAGAGATAGATAGATAGATAGAACCCAGTGGTGGGTTCCGGATCCCATTACAACTGGTACGGTTGGAAAGTGCCCGGCGGCATCTACATGGCCGCGCACAGTGCTAATACACACATGTGCAGTGCGCGCATGCATCTTAACACCAATACTGCTTAGCGGAGCATCGCATAGGTGCTGTATGCGCCATGCACGTGAGCGAAAGCGCAGAATACTCAAAAGACCAGTAAGGAGCTCAGGCGGTCGGTGGGCCCTAGGAAGCATGGTATCCGGTGCTGCCGGCTGGCTCCAGTACACCCGTACTGGGGCGTACCGCCTGCAACCCACCACTTATCTCTATCTATCTATGTATCTATCTATCTATGTATCTATCTATGTATCTATCTATCTATCTATCTATCTATCTATCTATCTATCTATCTATCTATCTATCTATCTATCTATCTATATATATATATATATATCTAGGGTGGGATTCAGCTGGTTCAGACCGGTTTGGGCGAACCAGATGCTAATTTTACATCAGGCTTGCTGAACTGGTAGTTGCAAGGACTGGCTGGCCACGCCCACCCCACCCCGTCCCTCCCAGGACTCTCCACGCAACCCATTTTAGATGCCAGGCAAGTTCAGGGCCCGCATGGAGGCTCTGGGAGGGCGAAAACTGGGCCTCCCGGAAGTTTCAGAAGTCCAGAAACGGGCCTGTTTCCGGCCTCCGGAGGGCTTCCAGAGCCTGGGGGAGGTCATTTTCGTCCTCCCGGAGGCTTGAGAAAGGCCTCTGGAGCCTGGGGAGGGCAAAAATGCCATGCCCCCCTGCTGTGGTGCAGGAGGCGGAGTAGGCCATGCCCCTTCATGGCCACACCCACCCAGCAACCAGGCACAGAACAGTGGTGGGTTCCAACTGGTACGGTTGGAACAGGCCCTGTGGCATCTACATGGACGTGTGCAGTGCGCGCATGCGTTTTACCGCCTCTGCAAGCCTCCATGATGCTCCAGCTGCTCAGCAGAGCATCACACATGCACTGTACACGCCATACATGTGCGCCGAAGCGCGGAAGCCTTAAAAGGCAGGTAAGGAGCTCGGGCAGGCAGGTGGGCCCTCTAGAGCACCATATCAGAACAGTATCCGGTGCTCCAAGCAGGCTCCGGTATGCCTGTACCGGGGCGTACCGCCTGCAGCCCATCACTGGCACAGAAGCAGTTGCTAAACTTTTTCAGTCTGCGCACAGTAAACTAGTGGCAATAAACGTCTTGTCTTCTGTAATCTCACCCTCTTGCATTTAGTTTCTGGAAGAAGCGACTTCCAGAACCGAAAGACTAATTTTTATTTGGACAGCAGTTCTGGTTTCCCTCCCTCCCCACCATAGATCAACACCCCAGTTTATTTAGGGATCCCTTTCCCACCTGCATGCACAAGGCCTTTTGGCCCTGGTCGTTTTTGAAAGAACGGAGTTGAATAAGGAAGCAAAACAGCCTTGGATTGGCAATATATCAGCCTGGACTTAACGACACAACGACAAGCTTTCCAATGATCTAAGTGCGGCACTTATACTGCTGTTTGGCTAAAGCATATGGCAACTATCTCATTTGCATTAGTGTACCTCTGAAGACTTTGTCCATCTATGCATCTAAGATATTGCTCAAGGATCAGCCACAATGCTTTCCTGGTCACAGTCCTGAAAAAAAGAAATCTAACTGGCTGTAGAAAGTTAGCACCCATCCCTCTCCTAGAAGAATGAAATACGTTGGGAAAATATTAAAAAGGCAGAATATTACATTTCCCTAAATAAATACAACCACAATCACTCCATGCACATGCTAGGTTTTTTCCCCCCCTGTTTCTGCTATAATTTTGCACCAGTGCGGTTAAAACCAATTTCGTTGCATTTAAGTACAATGACAATCAAGATTATACTTAGAAGAGATAGAGAAATGTGCTCTTAGAAAGAGAGAAAGCAGACTCAGTCCCCCTGCCTACTGCAGATATTTGGTGCTCCTTCAAAAAGACTGGGCCAGCCTATCTACAAAACAAAAGACTTTCAGCTCCAGGGTGATGGGATTAAGACAGAAGTAGTATTCAGCCGGTTCGAAACCGGTTCGCCCAAACCGGTAGTGGAAATTGTGCCCAATCACCCCGGCTCTATGCCATCCCATTTAGGCATGTTTTTGAGGCCAGGGGCATGAGCAGAAGGTGAGTGCAAAAGCAAAGTGCATGCGCGGAAGGCCGGGCGCATACGCAGAAGGGCGCGCACGCATGGGGCAAACTGGCAGTAACAAAATGTGAAACCCACCGCTGGATTAAGAAGAACAGGACATGATCCTTCAGGACATAAGAAGATTAACCCAGTACCAATTTAGAAGAAGACATAGAGCTCACCACATTGCAAAACCTCCTACGGGTACTTCAGTCATTGTGTCACCCTCAGAAACTTCAACCACACGTAGCTCAGACAAACACCTAGGATTTGTACTTTGCCTATAGAGCCAGCTATGACCTCTACATAACCCCTACACGGCCCCATAGTTTTGGTCGCCATGATGTAGAAAAGATGTGGAGATTCTAGAGCAACAAAGAGAATTAGGGGACCGGAGACTAAAACATATGAAGAATGGTTGCAGGAACTGGGTATGTCGAGTTTAATGAAAAGGACTAGGGGAGACATGACAGCAGTCTTCCAATATCTCAGGGGTTGCCACAAAGAAGAGGGAGTCAAACTATTCTCCAAGGCACCTGAGGGTAGAACAAGAAGCAATGGGTGGAAACTAATCAAGGAGAGAAGCAACTTAGAACCAAGGAGAAATTTCCTGACAATGAGAACAATTAATCAGTGGAACAGAAGTTGCCTCCAGAAGTTGTGAATGCCCCAACACTGGAAGTCGTTAAGAAGATGTTGGATAGCCATTTGTCTGAAACGGTATAGGGTTTCCTGCCTAGGCAGTGGGTTGGACTAGAAGACCTCCAAGGTCCCTTCCAACTCTGCTATTGTATTGAGTCTGACAACAGAGTACATGTTCTTGCACAGGAACAGGGAGCTCAACTGCAAAAATGTATACCCAACAGAAGGTATAAATACCTCCCACTCTCAACTCCATGTAGTCAGCTGCCCAGGATCACCCCTGCTCGTTGGTTCTGCTTCATAAATAACTGGACTGTCTTTCCAATCAGCCTCCGGCCTCCATTTTACCTCCGGGGACTTTCTCCTGGCTTGGCACTCAACCAGATGGATATATTTCTTCCCCCACGGCTGAGGGATTCACTTGTCCTTGCACCAAGCAAGGGTGTGGACACGATAGAGAAACCTTCCTCTGGCAGCTGTAAGATTTTACGATCCCTGGATCTTTCCTTGTTTTTATGACTCAGCCTGTTTTTTTTATGATAGGAGAAGCAGTTATTTTTAGCGTGCAGCTTTTTCACACAAAGAGCTGCAGAATGTCATGTTTGTATCGGGGATCACCAACCCCCCACGGTCTGTGGACCGGCACCGATCCACGGCATGCCAGAAACCAGGCCAGGCAAACAAGGGAAGCCCCATCCGTGGGATGCAGGTAGCACACGAAACCTCATCCCCTCCGGTCCACGGAAAACCCACTCTCCACGGAACCAGTCCCTGGAGCCCAAAAGATTGGGGGTTGGTTTATATGATGAGTACAAGTATTTCTCTACTTGCAACATTCATTAAGGGACCATTTGATGTTACAAGGGCAATGAAAAAAAAAGGACTTTGGAACGGTTGTTCACGCTTAGGACCATTGCAGCATCCCCGTGGACATGTGATTAAAATTCAGGCACTTGGCAACTGGCAGGGACTTAGGACAGTTGTAATGTTCTAGGGCAGGGTGTCAAAGTTAAGGCCCAGGGGACAGATCCAGCCTGCGAGGTGCTTAGATGTCTGGAAACAGCGAAAGACCAGCCCACGGTGCCTCTGGAAGCAAAAATGGACCGCAGGAGGGATGCAACCTTCGCTTTCACTGACAGACGGTTGCAGGAGGCCGTCGCAGCTGAAAACGGAGCTCACAAGGGCTGCGTGTGGCCTTCCCGAGCTCCATTTTCACTGGCAGAGGGGTTGCAGGAGGTTGTTGCAGCCGAAAACGGAGCTCAGGAGACCGTTTTCGCTGGCAGAGGGCTCGGGCCATCACAGGCGCCTCTGACACGAGTGACATTGAGCAGGCCATGTCCCACCCTGGCCACGCCCACTCCCCCCGAAGTCAAACGTATCCCTGATCTGGCCCTCGATGAAATTGAGTTTGACACCCCTGTTCTAGAGTTCCTTTAACTGCCATCTGTATCCTTCTCAGCCGGCTTCCAACAATCGAAATCAATGGGAGAAGCCAGATTCGCTTAACGGCAGCGTGATTCACTTAACAGCTGAAGCAATTTGCTTAACAACTGTGGCACAAAGGGCAAAACTCACTTAACAACTCTGGTGCTGGAGAAGACTCCTGCTAGTCCCTTGGACTGCAAGGCGATCACACCGGTCAGTCCTAGAGGAGATCAACCCTGACTGCTCTTTAGAAGGCCAGATCCTGAAGAGGAAACTCACAATACTTTGGCCACCTAATGAGAAGGAAGGACTCCCTGGAGAAGAGCCTCATGCTGGGAAAGATGGAGGGCAAAAGAAGAAGAAGGAGATGACAGAGAATGAGGTGGCTGGATGGAGTCACTGAAGCAGTCGGTGTGAGCTTCAATGGACTCCAGAGGATGGTATAGGAAAAGAAGGCGTGGAGGAACGTTGTCCATGGGGTTGCGATGGATTGGACACGACTTTGCAACTAACAACAATGGTCCAGGGGTGGGTTCTAACCTCTTCTATAGAAGAGTTCCACAAATCTACAGTGCCGTTTAGAACCGGTTCCAGCTCCCTCCCCCTGCCCGTCCGCACATCATCAAGATGAAGAGCGAGAGGAGGAATTCTGGGAGTTGAAGTCCACAAGTCTTAAATCTGTCAAGTTTGAACACCCTGGAGTTTTTTTTCTAAAGGGTTAGAGGTGGAAGGGTCTTGTAACTTGACAGCTTTAAGAGTCGTTCACATGTCCATCAAGCCACTCCCACAAAGCAGGCCACACTTACAGAAGTGGTTCTAAAAAAATTTGAAACCCATCATCGCAATGGTCGTACGTTGAAGGCTACCTCTATCTTGCTGGAGTCTTAGAATGTAGAAAGATTGTTTTCCTCGAAGAATATTTGATGTGCCAAGCAGGAAGTGGGAGAACCGGTTCCAGGAGGGGTAATTTCCCCAAAACTGATCCATCCACTCCTAATGGCTCATTACTTAAAACAAAGCAAACACATTAAATCCACTGACCTGAAGCTGGGGAAAGGCGGAGAAATCATAAAACCCCGGGGCTCATACCTATTACCACTCCTCACAAGATGGAGCTTTTATCTTTCCCACAGAGGCATCCAAAGTTGAAAGAAAACATGAAGCGTTTGCAGTAAGTTAGCCAACATGTGAAATATTCCATTGTCTACTGCAAATATATGAATCTGGCTCCTTGGGGTGTTAGCAGAACGAGAGATCGGAAGGGACTTTGGAGGTCTTCTAGTCCAACCCCTTACTCAAGCAAGAGATCCTACACCCGTGATGGCAAATCTATGGCACGCATGCAGAGCTATATTTTCTGGCATGCGAGCTGTCAGCTCCGGCACGCGTACACTGATTTTTGGGCTTCTGGAGGTCCGGGGAAGGCTGTTTTCGCTCTCCCCAGGCTTCAGGAAAGTCTCCGGAGCCTGGGGAGAGTGAAAACTCTCCCTGCATAGGGGTGGGGCGGGCTCACAGGGCGGGGGGGGGGTCACACATGTGCAGGTCACATTGAATTGTGGGTGTGGCCACCCACACGCCTGATAGGGCGTGCACACACAATTTTGGCGTGCCTTTACAAAAAGATTCACCATCACTGCCCTACACCATTTCAGACCAATAGTTGTCCAATCTCTTCTTTAAAACCTCCAGTAATGAAGCATCCACAATTTCTGGAGGGAAATTGTTCCGCTGATTAATTGCTCTAGCTGCCAAGAAATTTCTCCTGGGTCTCTCTTGAACCCATTACTCCTTGCCCCGCCCTCCGGTTCTTTAGAGACTAGGTTGACCCCCTCTTCTTTGTGACAGCCCCCCTCCAACATCCGGCGATGTCTTGTTTAATGAAAAGAAGGTAGTTCTTTTCTTCATTAAACCAGGCATACTCGGTTCCTTCAACCGTTCATCATGTTTTAGCCTCCAGTCCCCTTAATCACCTTTGTTGCTCTTCTCTGCACACTTAAATGAGTCGAAAATAAAAGACAACCTAGAAATATCCGTGCTTCACAATGAAACCATGTGAAATTGGGTCAGTGGTGGTCGGTGATTGAACCATAAGGGAATATTGTTCCCGGCGCCTTGAGTCCAGAAGCAGTTCCACAGGTGGAAGGCGTAGACATTTTGGTGAGGTACCGGTTTTTAGTACTGTAAGGAGCCCCAGACCCCTCCTGAGTGAAGGAGTGGAACGTCTGCCAGTTTGAACTGAGGTAACGGAATGTGAGGCAACTGGCAGTTGGAACATAGTTCTTTTCAGCTGGGGAGGGGGAGTAGAATGTCTAACTCCTTAGCATCAGAGCGTGTTAATATAAGGCAAATGGCAGTTGGAACAGAGTTCTTTTCAGGTGGGGAGGGGGAGTAGAACTCCTTAGCATCAGCGCATGTTAATTACTGTATAAGAAATACTACTGATTTAATGATCATTATTAAACTAAGTTGATGCCAACCATGGCTTCACTTTGACCCACGGTGGTGCAGTGGTTAGAGTACAGTACTGCAGGCTACTTCTGCTGACTGCCGGCTGCTTGCAATTTGGCAGATAGAATCTCACCAGGCTCAAGGTTGACTCAGCCTTCCATTGTTCTGGGGTGGGTAAAATGAGGACCCAGATTGTTGGGGGCAATAGGCTGGCTCTGTAAACCACTTAGAGAGGTCTGTAAAGTGGTATATAAGTCTAAGTGCTATTTCTATTGCTTTGTGGGTGAAGCCTGTACTGTATTTTGATTACCATGTTTCCCTGAAAATAAGACAGGGTTTTATTTTCTTTTGACACCCCCCCCCCCAAATAAGCGCTTGGCCTTATTTTTGGGGCGGTCTTATCATTTTTAAGGTGCAAGAGGCAGTGAATGCGCTCACCTCATAGCTGCTAATGTGTTGCAATATTTTTGGGGAGGGCTTTTTTGGGGGGGAGGGTTTATTTTAGCCCATGCGCTGAAAAAGCCCGATTGGGCTTATTATCCGGAGCGGTCTTATTTTCAGGGAAACAGGGTAGCAATGTTATCCGACATGACCCAAAGGTGTTTTTTCAAGAGACAACAGGACATTTGGGAAAACCATGTCCTGGATGACTGAGAATCTCCATAGACATTTTATCAAACCTGACACCACTGAAAGTTTGTGTGAACTGATTTAAAGGGGCAGGTTTTATACCAAGGAGGGGGGTGGCCAACCTGCAGCCTGGCTGCCACTCAAAAGCCAAGCATTGATTGCCTTAAGAGATCTCCGTGGTTTGGAGCAGAGTTTAGCTACTCCAGGTGTGTCTACAAATTATTATTATTATCAGAAGATGCCCCTGGGCTTCTCTTGAGGCAGTTGAACAGGTGCCTAAGATAATTATTACCATGTTGGTAGTTTCTATTGAGGAAGCTTTTCTCTTCTTCTTTTTTTTTTTTTTTTTTTGTGGTTTCTTTTATTCATCCGGCCCTTGTTTTCTCTCCTCTCATTTTTGCAGTGAGGAATCCCGGAGATTAAACTGATAGTGGGGGCAGGGAGAGGGGGAATCTGTCAAGTGTAATTGCCTGGGAAACAATAGGCAACCAGAACGAATTAATCTTATAAAGAGCTTATAAAGTTTCATGCGGGATATTACCAAGTGTCTCTCAATTAGCCAATTAAAACATCACTCGTCTTTCTTTGATCGGCCCCCGGTTTCGCATGACTCTCTTTCTGGAAGAGAAAGCTTTTAAAGTTTGAAACGCGGAAAGGAAGGAGGGGAGTCAGGGCTGAGTGAAAATTGACCAACCCTAACCCTAACACGAACCCTAACCCAAACCCAAACCGTAACCCTAACCCTAACTATAACCCTGACCCTAACCCTAACCCTAAAACTAACCCTAACCCTAACCCTAACCCTAACCCTAGCCCAAACCCTAACCCTAACCCAAACCCAAACCCAAACCATAACCCTAACCCTAACTGTAACCCTAACCCTAATCCAAACCCTAACCCCAACCCTAACCCTAACCCTAACCCTAACCCTAACCCTAACCCTAACCCTAACCTGTAGTTGGCAACAGATTCATATTTATGATGGTTGCAGCTTCCCACAATCTTGTGATCACTTTTTGTGACAAGCCAGATTCATTCGACAACCGTGTTACTGACTTAACAATTGCAATGATTCCGTTAACAACTGCGGCAAGAAAGGTTGTAAAACGTGGCACTGTCTCGCTTATCGACAGAAATGTTGGGCTCAATTGTGGTCCTAATTCGAGAACGACCCATAATGGTTTTCGTGCACCCTTTTTAGTCCTTCCCAAAGAGTTTGTATCACCTCTTCCTTTTGGTTTCTACAAAGATGTCTCTCTGCCAGGCCCTCCCTTGTCTCTCTGTCAGTGGTGGGCTTCACATTTTGTTACCACTGGTTCACTGCGCCCGTGTGCGCCCGTGCGCACCCAGGTGTGCCTGTGCATGCTCGCTTTGCGCACATGCGCCCCTTCCACACATGCATCCAGCCTTCTGCACATACGCCCAGCCTCAAAAACATGCCTAAATAGAACGGCATAAAGCTCGGATGGGTTTTATGCGATTTCCGCTCTCAGTTCAGGCGAACCGCTCCAAACCGTCTGAATACCACCCCTGTGTGGCTACTTACAAGGTCCGTTTCTTGAAACACCTTCCTTTTTATGAATATTATTCTGGGTTCCCGTCTGCCCAAAGGGATCGAAACAGCAGGAAGCTTGAACTCAAGAAGAATCCTCCCAAACAGTCAAGTCAACAATGAGAAAACAGGCTGACAAAGCCCAAATGAGATCATTTACAATCATCCGGGCAAAAGGTTAAGATGAAATCACCAAGTTGAACTTGACTCCCAGTGACTTCAAGGAGAGGCCTGTGAGGCTTTCTCCGAATCAAAACAGAACGATTCCCTGGAACAATATAAAGTTCTACTTTTGTGCTAAGGGACAACTTATTCTCAAGTCCGACAATTGGAGTGGTCTGGCAGGAAAAACATTTATGCTCTGCTTCCATCTCCATCTCAGTGGTGGGACTCAAATAATTTAACAACAACTGGTTCTCTGCCCTAATGACCAGCTGGGTAGGCACGTCTGTGTGGTCATGTGACTGGGTGGGCATGGCCAACTCAACATCACTCACGTCGAAGGGCACCTCGCGCCACCCATCCTCTTCTTGCCATGCCCGGCCATGCCTCACCCCTCCCCTCCCAGTCACTCCTTGTCATGCCCAGCTACTGGCCCTGTTGACCAGCCAGGCAAGCACCCGTGTGGCTGGGTGAGAGACCGGGGCAGCGAGGTGAGGAGTGGCTGGGAAGAGGAGGGTGAGGTGGGGCCAGGCGTGGGGAGGCATGCTATTCAGCCGGTTTGCCAAACTGCGCAAAAGGTTAACTACCGAACCTGCGCGAACTGGCTGAATCCCACCATTGCTTCATCTGAGGTCCTAGTCTCTGGCAAATGGCACCTAAATCAGAGGTGTCCAACCTTGGCAACTTTGTGACCTGTGGACTTCAACTCCCAGAATACCTCAACCAACATGGCTGACTGGGGAATTTTGGGAATTGAGGTCCACAAGACTTAAAGACAGCAATGTGCAGCCGCCGCCCAAAAATAATCCTGGTGTTGTATAAACAGAGGCATACAATCAAGATCACGCGAAGTATTCGTGACGCTTTGCAAAACCCTAGTAAGACCACCCCTGGAATATTGCAATCAATTTTGGTCACCATGCTACAAAAAAGATGTTGAGACTTTGGAAAAAGTTCAGAGAACAACCAAGATGATCAAAGGCCTAGAGGCTATGAAGAATGGCTGCAGACTTTGGGTTTGGTCTAAAGAAAAGAAGACTTAGGGGTGACATGATAGCTGCACTTGAATATTTGGGGGGCTGCCACAAAGAAAAGGCAATCAAAGTATTCTCCAAAGCACCTTTACTTTACTTTACTTTATTTCATATTTCTAGACCGCCCCCTCTCCCAAAAGGGACACCTGAAAGCAGGACATGAAACAATGGATGGAAACTAATCAAAGAGTAAAGCAACCTGGTATTTTAAAGAAGAGACTGGACAGTCACTTGTCTGAGATTGTATAGGTTCTCCTGCTTGAGTAGAGGTCTGGACTAGAAGACCTTCAAGGTCCCTTTCCATTCTATTCTATTCTATTCTATTCTAATTCTAATTCTAATTCTAATTCTAATTCATATTCTATTCCCTAACCCTAATCCTAACCCTATCCTTAGCCCTAGCCCTAGCCCTAGCCCTAGCCTAACCATATCCCTAACCCTATCCCTATCCCCAACCCTAACCCTAACCCTATCCCTATCCCTATCCCTAACCCAATCCCTATCCCAAACCCTAAACCTATCCCTATCCCCAACCGTAATTGTAACCCAAACCCTAACACTAACCCTATCCCTAACCTAAACCCTAACCCTAACCCTAACCCAAACCCTAACCCTAACCCAAACCCTAACAAAGACCTCCAAGGTCTCTTTCTATTCTATTCTAATTCATATTCATATTCTATTTTTGCCAAGGTTGGACATCCCTGTTCTAAATGATAGATTAATGAACTCTTTCACCATAACCAATATCGATGCAAAACAATCGCACTACAGCTTGTATTGCTGGGTTGATGGACCTGCCACCGAGCAGAATTCTAAGAATTTACTAGCTGAGTAAGAAGCAGAGAATGAGAATTATCAGTCACGTATTCATAGCTGACATTTTAACAAAATCTTTGCTCTGTGGTGCTCTCTGAGATTGGTTGTTTTTGTACGGACGTTTCATTACCCAACTAGGTAACATCATCAGTGCTGCAAGGGAGTGGGGATTTGCTCTCTGCTTGTATACAAGTGGTTTGCCCTGTCAGTGTCGGCGGGAGTGTTCTTGTGATTCCTTGATTAGGCTGTTATTTATTGTTGGTTTGATTGTTTGTCTGATTTGGTAATTCCTCGTTTGGGGTATCGTTTATTGCTTGGTTGCCTTTTTAGCATTGATCTTGGTGTTCATTTCGGCTTATCTGAGATTGTTAGATTGTGTACCTGATTTGAGTAACGAAACCTCTGCAAATAAACCACCAAGCTCAGAGAGCACACGGGACTCCGCAGTTCAACCCTAAGCTGCAAATATCTCAAATGATCTAAATATCTCAAATGATCTAAATATCTCAAACAATCTAACCCCAGAGCTCCCTGTAACAGCATTGCCCAAAAGAAGCATTAAGAGTTGTTAACCTAATTTTGCAAAGCTTCTTCTCCAGTAACATCATACTGCAAACTAGAGCATGCAAAACCTTTGCCAGACCAATCCTCGAATACAACTCGTCTGCTTGGAATCCACACTGTATATCGGACATTAACACAATCGAGCGAGTCCAGAGGTATTTCACGAGAAGAGTCCTCCACTCCTCTGCTCACAATAGAATCCCTTACGCCACCACGCTTGAAATGTTGGGCTTGGACAATCTGGAACTACGCCGCCTGACCGGTCTGACCTAAGCGTAGTTGTACAAATTGTATACGCAAAATCGTCTGCTACAACGTCCTACCTGTCAACGGCTACTTCAGCTTCAACCTCAATAATACACGGGAAAACAATCGATACAAACTCGAGGTAAACCGCTCCAAACTCGATTGCGGAAAACACGACTTCAGCAACAGAGCGGTCAACGCCTGGAATGCTCTACCTGACTCCGTTGTTACATCCTCAAACCCTCAAACAGCTTCAACCTTAAACTGTCTACCGTGGCCCTCACCCCACTCCCAAGAGGTCTGTAAGAGGGCGTGCATAAGCGCACCAACATGCTTACCATCTGTCTCCATTTATTTGTACCCATTTTCTGTGTTCATGTCCATGTTTATACTTATACCTGTTATCTCGTACATGTTTGACAAACAAACAAACAAACAAACTAACTAACTAACTAACTAACTAACTAACTAACTAAATAAATAAATAAATAAATAAATAAATAAATAAATAAATAAATAAATAAATAAATAAATAATTGTCTTCTATCAGTAATCGTTGTTCTCTTTAACCAGCCCATCTAGATCTAAAACATTTTGGGAAAGAAAGGGGAAAGAAATTCAGCTCCCTTCCTCGGTGAAAAAACGACTAAGATCTCAGCCATTCACTGACTCTCGTCTTGCGAATTTATGTGTCATTTACTGCAGGAAGTTTGTTTTCTCCACCTTGACGGTTCCACCTGCTTCCTCCACTATATCTTTTTCTTTTTCTTTCTTTTTCTTTTTCTTTTTGCTTCACAGATTCATGTTTTGGTAAGCAGCAGAGCAGAAACGTTCTCATTATGTCCTGATTATCCTAACCCTGCAGAGGAGAGGTCTCCCCATTCATTGCACGCATGGCTTGAGCGAACGCAACAGCAAAAAAAGGAGCACCACCTAAAACGAAGCAGGCTGGCTATGGAATGCTGGGAGATGGAGTCCAGCCCTCGCCAAGGTGGATGGCTGGGCAGGTCTTCAATCAAAGGCAACCTGTCTTTGAAGCCATACGAGAGCGTCCCCCCATTTCTAAAGGGCAGAATGGAACGGCTTCCAGAACCGTGATGGGGAACAGGTGGCACGCAGAGCCCTCTCTGTGGGCACGGGAGCTGTCACTCCAGCTCAGCTCCACCGCGCATGCGCACGCCGGCCATCTGATGGAGAGCATGCGGGAGACACATGTGCGGGGGAAGAGGGAGAACCGGAGTGTAGCGTGCTCCGTTGCAGCCCGTTTTTGCTCCCAGGAAGCTGCAGATTTATGCAATTTATGAAATTACATTATAATATTTCAGTAAAGTTTTCATCCAGAAAAGACCCCCCCTCCCAAAAATACTACAAACCAATTCCTCAGCCAAAAAAAAGTTCAAAAGCTAAGATTAAAACAAATTGAAAGCATATATACAAAAGTTTTTAACATCCATACTCAGTATTTCTAGTCTGTATATAATAACTATAATTGAAGAATCCGTTAAGATTCTGCTCCTGTGTTGGGCTACTAAGCCCAAAATGGGGTGTGGAGGGGGGCAGACCTCTTTGCATATGCAGGTAGTCCTCGACTTACAACGGTTCATTTAGTGACCGTTCAAAGTTGCAACAGCCCTGGAAAAAGGCACTTAACACCGTTTTTCACAGTTACAACCTTTGCGGCATCCCCAATCATCAGACTTCAGATGCTTGGCAAACCGACTCACCCTTATGACCGTTGCAGGGTCCCAGGGTCATGTGATCCCCTTTTGCGACCACCTGACCAGGAAAGTCCATGGGGAAACTGGATTCACTTAACAACGATGTTATTAAACGCTCGTAAAATGGGGCCAAACTCACTTGACAAATATCCCGCTTAACAAGGGAAAATTGGTTCTCCATTGAGGTCGTAAGTCGAGTGGTGAGGGGGAACTCTCGCCTCACAATCCAGAGGATGTGAGTTCGATCTCAGGTAGAGGAAGATATTTCTCTCTCTGGCACAATGAGAATATATCTGCTGAAACAGGGGTGGGTTGCTCCCGACATTACTGCAAAAAAATTGTGCACACAAAATGACCCAAAAAACAACCTGAAAACGGCCTGAAAATGCTCCTAAAAATGGCCTGAAAACAGCCTGAAAATCAGCCTGAAAATGAAAATGCCCTTAAAAACGGTCTGAAAACAGCCCAAAAATACCCCCCAAACAGCCTGAAAATGGCAAAAAACCAGGCGGAAAAATGGGCGGGGGCGGGGCCAGCCAGTGGTGGGATTAGCCCCAACCAGTAGAATCCTACCTATGCCTTTGAGGCTAGTGGTAAGATTCAAAAATTTTTACTACCGGTTCTGTGGGTGTGGCTTGGTGGGTGTGGCAGGGGAAAGACACTGCAAAATTCCCATTCCCTTCCCACTCCAGGGCAAAATCTCCGTTTCCTCCCGATCAGCTGGGACTCGGGAGGGAGAGAATAGATGGGGGCAGGGCCAGCTAGAGATGGCTTTTGCCGGTTTTCCGAACTACTCAAAATTTCCGCTACTTGTTCTCCGGAACCGGTCAGAACCTGCTGAATCCCACCTCGGTTTGAGGCGTGTGGCCGGGAAGCGGGGCTAGGTGTGATGAGTGACGTCACCCACCCAGTCACATGACCAACCAGCCACGCCCACCTAGACAGAGAACCGGTGGTTAAGTTATTTCAAGTCCCACCACTGGTTTCCCCCTTCCATTGAGCATCCCTTGCAGGCAGGAAAAACCTTACTCTTCTCCTTAATAAAGCAGGTTGGATAATTGCACATGGCTGCCTGGAACTGGGGAGATGGGTGTTAACCATCTGTCTGAAACCCTGATTGTGGTGACCTATTTTAGCACACAAGTCTAACAGGGGAGAGCATCAAACCTGTCCTGTATCCCAAAAACATCCTGGTGGACAGGTGGTAGGAACGAAGGAGAAGCATGGGAAACTGACGGGAGCCTGCTGGGCTATAAGGAACACTCCTTCCCCCTTCATTCAGCTCACCTCTATGATTACGTCTACGATCTGTCAATCAGGCTATTTTTAAACGTGGGTCTAGCATTCTTCTGATACAGGGAGTCCTCGGCTTACGACCACAAATGAGCCCAAAATCTTCATTGCTAAGCGAGACATTGGTTCGGTGAGTTTTTGCCCCACCTTTCTTTCCACGGTTGTTAAGTGACTCACTGCAGTTGTTAAGTTCGTAACCCAGCTGTTAAGTGAATCTGGCTTCCCCATTGTCAGAAGGTCACAAAATGTGTTCCCCCTGAGCCCGGAGCGCTGCAACCGTCATAAATATGAATCAGTTTCGATCACGTTTTGAAGAAGATGTTGGATGACCATTTGTCTGAAGTGGTGTAGGATTTCCTCCTAAGCAGGAGGTTGGACTAGAAGACCTCCAAGGTCTCTTCCAACTCTGTTAATCTATGATATGACCATGTGGATGTTGCAACAGCCGTAAGTGTGAAAAAGGGCCGTAAGTCAATTTAATCAATGCCATTGGAATCTCAAAGGTGCTTTTTTTCAGGAGGCAACTGGACTTTCTTGTTTTTTCTTTTGAAGACATTTCGCTTCTCATCCAAGAAGCTTCTTCAGCTCTGACTGGGTGGTGGGGAACAGAAGGATTTATATTCCTTGCAGACAACTGGTCCTTTGCATCCTTTTAGAGGGTCGTTGAGGCCACTTGGAGGTTTACCTCTGTCCTCAGGGTCACCTGAGTGGAGCAAATGGTTCCTGTAGCCTGCCATTTTTCCTCTGGGAACCCATTCCTCCTCCCACACCATTCCAAGGGTCTTCATCCCAAATCGTAGAGCTCAAAGTCTGTAGAGATCCTCAGTCATCCAGATCACGATTGCCCCAAAGGTGCATTTTTTTCTGGACTTTCTGGTTTTTTCTTTGAAAATGTTTCCACTTCGGACAGTCGTCGTAACGTCGAACAGTCACTGAATGAACCGTTGTAAGTCGGGGACTGCCTGTATAACGCTAAAAATCCATTTTCAAAACTAGCCTGGTCCGGGTTGAAGTCACAGAGGAAGGGGTTCCACAGAAAAGGAGCATAAGCTGAACATCCTCTGCCTTCGTCCCATCCATGATATCAGTCTGCTGAATTAATAAATGCTACAAAATATGGCCGTATGAAATCCATCTGCAGCTGAGACCTCCCGAATATGGAGCATATACGTAGACAGATAGGATTGAGTGACGGGAATGGGAATACAGGTGGCCTTTGATTTGGAACCACAACTGAGCCTAAAATTTCTGTTGCTGAGCAAGACAGCGGGTTGTTGGTTTTGCCCCATCTTACGACCTTCCTTGCCACAGTTGTTAAGTGAACGACTGCAGTTGTTAAGTGAATAACATGATTGTCAGGTGAATTCCCCATGGACTTTGCTTGTCAGATGGTCGCAAAAGGGGGATCACCACGTGATCACGGGACATTCACTGTCGAAAATATGTGTCAGTTTTCCAAGAGTCCAAATTCTGATCGCGGGATATGTGGGACACCGCAACGATCGTAAGTGTGGGAAAACCGATTCTAAGTCATTAAATGGATGCCAGGATTACCTCTGTGAGGCTGTACGGTTAACTGAATGGATATCAAAAAAATTTCCTGCTCTTGGCTGCCAATGAATGACCAAGGAATTCAAACCTGACCTTGGAAGCATCTAGAACCGTGATGGCGAGCCTGAGGCATGCGTGGCCAAAGTAAAACGTGGAGCCATGCTGCCCTGGCACACATGGTGGTGCCCATTCCTCTTCCAAGTTTTTGGCACGCATGCCCATGTGACAATCGGCTGGCCTTTGTGAATGCCGCAATGCCAGAAACTGGAAGATCTGGTCTTCCGTTTTCCAGTATGAGCCTGCGCGCCAATCAGCTGATTGGTGTGCGCGCAGGCATGCCAGTAACCAGAAGACTTGCTGGCTGGTGCACATGCGCCCCTAAAATCAGAAGTTCATTTTCTGACATGCGCATGCCCCCTGGACTTTTTTTTTTTAAAAAAACTTGAAATACAAAAAAGATACTATGTACGGAATTAGATGATATGTAGCCATAACAATATTCTTTCTGGAAAGCCAAGGTCATTCTTTGTCTTTGCATCTCTGCTCCTGACCGGAACTGGATGGGTGGAACTGCCAGCATGGCAGTGGGAGATTGGACCATGGGATGGACTTGTTGGTGTGGGGGCAAGATCTTGAACTTTCAACTAGGTGGGGAAAACCGGGAAGCTTTCAGATTCGGGTTTTCCCAGATGTGCCAACATGGCTCTCTTAATAAATTGGAACTTTGAGGAATCCTTTGCCTTGGACTCTGATTTAATTTTGGATGCTATTTGGAACCCCTGGCATCTAAAAGCACCCATGATACATGGGAGGAGAGCCGGTTTGGTCTAGTAGTTAAGGTACCAACCAAGAAACTGGGAGATATGAATTCAAGTCCCGCCTTAAGGCCCGAAAGCCAAATGGGTGACGATCGGCCAGTCACTCTCTCTCTCTCTCAGCTTAACCCACCTCACAAGATTGGTGTTGTTGGGAAAATCAGAGGAGGAAAGTATTTTGGATTTGTTCGCTGCCTTGAGTTATTTATAGGAATAAATGGATGCCAACGCAAACATAAAAGAAATTCCATTTTCACTCCTCAAAGTCTGCACAAGGCGAAGATATATGATGTCAACTGGAAAAGGAACTATTTATGGGGGAAATTAAAAATGTATGTGGAAAGTTCAAAATTATCCTAGGGGAGGATGACCTCTTAGCCCAACCCAGTGACAGAGGAGTGAGCAGTAAACTACTTTTCCCCAAGGCTTTTATTACAGCATAATTGGTCACTGGTTAGTGAATGAGAATAAGAGTTCATTGACAGTCCAAAAGATGCCTCATTCGTTATTTGGACGTATTTCTTGGTTTGAAGTTGGGGGAAGGCTACTGTGATAGCAGCATCAACACTATTTCATCCCAGTTATTAAGATGTTGTTCAGGGGGATTCGTGAGTTTTTGCAAGCACTGTCCCCTTTTGGGTGGGTGGGCAATAGCACAAACCTATGAAAAATTGGGGCTTCCAGCAAATGCTACTTTCGCCATTCTGCCCCCCCCCCTCCCCTCCTGTGGATATCACTGGTTGAATCTATCCTTGTTAGACGGGGATCGCCAAATTTGGCAACTTTAAGACTTGTGGACTTCAATTCCCAGATTTCCTTGGGGGAATTTTGGGAATTGTAGCCCATAAATCTTAAAGCTGCCAAGTTTGGAGACTTCTCTGCTTTTGGAGATAGAAATACGGAATGTGCATTGGGATGGGGATGGGATGGGAAACATAAAGAAAGAAAGAAAGAAAGAAAGAAAGAAAGAAAGAAAGAAAGAAAGAGAGAGAGAGAGAGAGAGAGAGAGAGAGAGAAGAAAGAAAGAAAGAAGAAGGAAAGAAAGAGAAGGAAGAAAGAAAGAAGGAAGGAAAGAAAGAGAAAGAAGGAAGGAAGGAAAGAAAGAAAGAAAAAGAGAGAAAGAAAGAAAGTAAGTCTCTTAGTTTTTTGTACTGCCATATTTCTAGTTCTCATCCTCACACGTTGGCAGCTCTACCAAAAAATGCTAACTTCATTGGGTCTGCCGTAGGATTACAGGTAGTCCTCGATTTACGGTCACAATACAGCCCAGAATCTCCATTGCTCTGGAAAACAGTGAGGTTTGACCCATTTTTCTTGCCAGGCTTGTTAAGTGAGTCGCTGCAGTTTTTAAATTAGTAACATGGTGGTTAAATGAACCTGGTTTTCCCCACTCACTTTGCTGGTCAGAAGGTCGCAAAAGGGGATCGTAGGACCCCGGGATGTTGCAACCGTCATTAATACATGCCAGTTTCCAAAGTCTGGCTTTTGAGCATGTGACCATGGGGATGCTGCAATGATCATAACTGCGAGAAACAGTCATAAGTCACTTTTTCCATTGCCGTTGTAACTTCAAACAGTCACTAATAGCTGTAAGTTGAGGACTGCCTGTATCCTGGGCAATCCACATGTGACTATCATCCTAAACCTTTCCACGCCAACCCCCGGCATTAGGCTGCATCCCCTGCAAGTAAATTTACAGACCTTGGCTTGGACATCCAGCTGACCAGGAACTTCAGGACGCAGTGCAGGTTGGCCGGCATCTTGATTCTCTCCAGAAGCCCCAAATAAAAACTTTTGCGACTTTAGCATCAGTGCTGTAGCCTCCTCCAAGTGAATATAACCTGCTTTGAATAATTCAATCCAGCACAAGGAGAGGAATAACAGGAATAACAGGATGACAAGAGTTGGAAGGGACCTTGGAGGTCTTCTAGTCCGACCCCCATGCACAAGCAGAAAATCCTATGCCATTCCAGACAAATGGTTATCCAACATCTTTAAAAGTTCCAGTGTTGGAGCATTCAGAACTTCTGGAGGCAAGTTGTTCCACTGATAAATTGTTTGCACTGTCAGGAAATTCCTCTTTCGTTCTAGGTTGCTTCTCCCCTTGATTAGTTTCCATCCATTGCTCCTTGATCTGTCTTTGGGTGCCTTAGGAGAAGAGGTCGACTGTCCTTCTTCAAGCTGGAGGAAGAATCCAGCTTGGCTTTTCCCCTCTCAAGTTGCCGTGTCCTTCTAAAGTCAACACTGTTCTTACATCTGTGCTACTCTGCAATCACTGCCACTTGGCTGGAGGCACTCAACAACAACCAGGAGACTCTGAAGCCACAGGAGAAAATATCCAATGTGACTAAAAGAGGGGAGGAGAAACTTTAATGAAGTTGGTGATGATGACTAGGGTTGGCCTTGACCTCAATGGAGCCTCTGGATAAATCCCTTTTGTAATCTGGTGATTCTGGGCCTAGTCATTTTTTCCCCATCTGATCTTCATGCTGACTAGAAACACTCACTTATGAGTTACTAGTCGGTTGGATACCCGTGCTTCGCTACGAAACTATGTGGTTGGGCTTGATAAATGGACAGTTAAAGCTTGAATATTAATTAGTAGTTATGATCGGCCTCTCGTCTCCCCTTCTCTTCCTCAGGCTTGGCCCACAGAAGCCTCTCCTATGTTAACCCCTTTTCTCCCTTTCAGGTGGGGAGGGGGAGTAGAATGTCTAACTCCTTAGCATCAGGGCGTTTTTCAGGTCACGCCCATACCCAAGTGGCAGTTGGAACAGAGTTCTTTTCTGGTGGGGAGGGGGAGTAGAACATCAGAGTGTGCTAATAATAATAATAATAATATATATGAAATACTAATGATCTGATGGTCATTTCAAAAAGTTCTTTCTTAGCGAGCACCTAGAAGCTAAGAGGAACATACATGCCAAATTTAAAGTCTGTAGGCTTTACGGTTCTGGAGATTTCGTGATGATGCGTGAGCGGTATTTTCCTTTTATATATATATGTAGATAGATGATAGATAGATGATAGATAGATAGATAGATAGATAGATAGATAGATAGATGATAGATAGATAGATAGATAGATAGATAGATAGATAGATAGATAGATAGATAGATAGATAGATAGATAGATTGATTATGGGAAGCATCTTCGGTGATGAAGAACCAAATTTGAATCTATGATATAGTTTCCATGAGGAGGCATTCTAACACCCATCTATATTTGCCAGAAATACAGGTAGTCCTCAATTTACAACCATTGGTGTCGTGACTGTTCAAAGTTATTTACAACCGTTGCAGCAGCCTTGCGGTCATATGATCCAAATTCAGAGGTGTGGCAATGGAGGGCTCACCTTGAATTCAAACGCCCCCCTCTCCCCAGCAGTGAAAGCCCGCTGGGTGACTTGGCCTGAGACAGAAAGAGTCCCTCTTTCTCTCTCAGGCCAACCCATCTCACAGGGTGGTTGTTGTGGGAAAACAGGAGGAAGGGAGGTGTGTCGGATATGTTCGCTGCCTTGAGTTACTTGTAAAAACAAGAAAGGAGGGATATACATTTTTTCCCTCCATTTTTCCAAGAGAGGCTGATTGACCCCAATTTCCCTTTCTAGCTGACCAATGGCTGATGTTCTGACTGAGGCTTCCAAAGAATATGAAACAAACTCCTGGTCCTGACAAAAAACCCTTTTATTAATTTCCTGTGAATTCTGCTCATTCACATCCAGCAAATTCTTTCAAGGGAGGATTTACAGTCACAGACCTTATCAGGCTTGGAGAGCTGCCAGGCCAGATACCTGCAAGACTTGGCAAGGAGTCTCGGAGAGTCACAAACCAATTAAATGAACTAATTGTCTCCTGCAAACTCCACTCCCCTTTCGCTCCTCTTTTATTTCCTCTGGGAGGGGCCATTCATCGTCCACCTGTGGCCTTACTCCCAAGTCGACCCCTGTTCTTTAGCTGTTCCCTTCGTCTGGCAGCTCTGTGCATATGCACACTGGGAACAGGCTCCAGCTGTTCTTCTGCCTCATTGATGTCTGACTCTGAAGGCAGCTGATAACTGGCATACGGCTCTGACCCCCCATCTGCCTCCAACACAGAGCCCTCATCAGAGCCTTCCCCAGACTCCAGGACTGGCTCATCTTCCTCCCCATCCCAACCGTCTCACTGTCCGAATCTGCTGCCAGCTCTGCTGGCCCCTGGTGGGCCACAACAGCTGAAGAAAATGGATGTGAATTTACATTTCACTAGTTTTAGTCCACTATTATATCAGGAGTGGGCAACCATGCTGGTTCAGGAATTCTGGGAGTTGAAGTTCGTAAAGGGGCCATAGTTGCTCACCTTTGCTTTATACCCTACAATTTAATGAGTGCTATAAACATTGGCTGCAGTCCACTAGGGAATGAATTTCTAAGCAAGCATATAAAAGCTTGTCCTGTCAGTGAAGATGCCCTCTTTACCAACAGGTAAAGGTAAAGGTTCCCCTCGCACATATGTGCTAGTAGTTCCCGACACTAGGGGGCGGTGCTCATCTCTGTTTCAAAGCCGAAGAGCCAGCGCTGTCCGAAGGCGTCTCCGTGGTCATATGGCCGCCATGACTAAACGCCGAGGGCGCACGGAACGCTTTTACCTTCCCACCAAAGGTGGTTCCTATTTTTCTACTTGCATTTTTTACATGCTTTCGAACTGCTAGATTGGCAGAAGCTGGGACAAGTTGCGGGAGCTCACTCCGTTACACGGCGCTAGGGATTCGAACTGCCGACCTTCTGATCGACAAGCTCAGCGTCTTAGCCACTGAGCCACTGCGTACCTCAACAGGACATCCTTCTAAAATCCAAATAACCTCTCTTCAGTCCTGCAAAGTTTATGGAGGCTACATTACGGATAATTTTTTTTCCATCTCTTCGCCAACCAAACAATTCTCCACCAACATGCTTGCCATGTTTTTTTTGCGGGGGGTCATTGTTGCCAGCGATCAAATGGTGGCACAAACTGGCGAGGCTCTGTTTCCTGTCTATCAGAGATGCATTCCAAAGATAAAATAATAAGGGCCTCAGAAAAATATCTCACATTTCTGGTTGGAGGAGAAGAATGGAAAGAGTTTAATTGCACCAAACGGCTCATGCCACTTTGCCAAACTGGTTCTCCCTAAATAGCTGTGGAAGATACCCGTAAAATCACAGCTTTGCCAACATTGCGCTGCCAATGTCTTGCTTGCAAAAAAACAGAATGAGGCCCTGGCGAATGGATGCTTTTCTCCTTTTGATTTGTTTTTGTTTTTGTTTTGCAATAGCGGTTAATCACAGGCCCTCAATTTCCATTCGGATCAGGTCAGGCTCCTATCTTTACACACCGTAGATAAAAACAGATGCATAAAAGCTGCAAGCGTGAATCGTAAAGATGCCACTGAGAAACGTTTAAATCTTGCATTTTTCAGCATAAATCAACCTGAAGGTGAACAATCTAATAGATTAGAATGCTTCTCTTCACGGAATCTCTCCTTTCTCGAAATTCTGCAGGATCTGTGTTCGTTATGCCCGTAGCTTCAGGATTTTCATATTTTATTTTTTCCCCCTTCAACACCCGTCCTTAGAAGTCTATTATTTCCCCCAGATAACTTTGGGTGAAATCTTTAGCTCTTAAATTTCTCCCATCACTCCAAAGTTAACTGCAATAGTACAGGTGGACGTTGTTACCTGGTCTCTATCCTAAGGTACACTCCCAACTTTACAAGTATTCCTTGACTTACAATCATTCATTTAGTAGCTCTTCAAACTTACAATGGCACTGGGGGGGGGGGGGGAGAGATTTACGACCAGTCCTTGCATTGAAGGACTATTGCAACAATCCCTACAGTCACATGATCAAAATGTGGGTGTTTGACAATGGTATGTGTTTATGATAGTTGTTGTACCTGCCCGGGACCGTATCAGCCGTGGTGGCGCAGCGGTTAGAATGCAGTACTGCAGGCTAACTCTGCCCACTGCTAGCAGTTCGATCCTGACCAGTTCAAGGTTGACTCAGCCTTCCATCCTTCCGAGGTCAGTAAAATGAGGACCCAGATTGTTGTGGGGGCAATAGGCTGACTCTATAAACTGCTTAGAGAGGGTTGGAAAGCACTGTGAAGCGGTATATAAGTCTAAGTGCTATTGATAGCACCATTTGCAACCTTTCCAGCCAGCTTCCAACAAATCAAGTCAATACGGAAATCATGCTATTCATTTAACCTGCAGTACTGAATACAGAATTAGCCTCCAATACTTCATTCTTTTTTTTTGCCAATTTGTTTTTATTTTTTATTCTTTTACATACCATTGTGAGTATACTTTCACATAATTGTGATTCTTCTTTACATTTGTCATTCTTATACATTTGTTATTCCATTTAATAGGTTATCATATACAATTTGGGTTGCTTTATTTACCATCCCTGTTATCACACCACCTTATTTTCCCTTTCTTTTCTCCCTCCCTCCCTTCTCTACTTCCTTCCTTCCTCCTCTCCTTCCCCCTCCTTCTTCCCTTACCTCTCCCCTACTCCTATTCTTCCTTTTTCTCTTCCCCTTCCTTCCCTCTCTCCCTCTCTTTCTCTCCCTTCCACCCTCCTCTCCTTACCTTTCTTTCTTCCTTCCCTCCTCTTCCTTTCATTCTCTCCTCCTCTCTCCCTTTCTTTTTCTGTTGTTATAGGTGTCTCTTTCAAATCTCAGTTTATGTTTTCTTGAGATGGTATTTCCGCAAACCCAAATATAGTTTAGTATCATTTCTTATTCCCTTACCTTCGCTAATCTACCCAAACTATGTTTTCCCCCCACTTTATATCTTACTCTTGAATATATACTTGTATATTTAGTATTTTCTTTTCGCTGCAATACTGCATTCTAACCACTGTGCCACCAGGGCTTTTAAGAGTGGGATACCAAGTGTAGATTAATGAGAGAGAAAAAATTAATTTCAACAAGCGTAGAATAGGGCTTCACTGCAGCATAACCATGTTGACAAAAGCGAAGGGAGTTTGAATACTTTCTGAATGCACTGTAAATAGCCCAAAGTTTTTCTTTCCTGCCTTTTGATTTTCGATCCTGTCTTTAAAAAATAAAAATAAAAATATATTTTTCATCTCCTCAAACGGTGTGGCCTGCTGATGAGCCATGCCACTCAAAGCATTCCAGGAACAACCCAATCCAATGAAGATGACTTTAGCAGGACAACATGATAAAAGCAAATTACAAGCAGAAGCCATTTATGAACCAATGAAATTCTTGGTAAACAAGAATTTTGTGTTGATCAAACACAGTTCTGCAAGCAGAGAAATAAGGAAGTTAGGAATGTTATTTCACACCACAAAACGTTGCTTTTTCTTTTCTTTTCTTAGTAGCCTCTTTAAGCCTCTTTAGCTGCCACTATGTTTCTCAATACACCTGCCTGGACCATTTACGTTGGCATAAGTACATTGGATAGAAACTAATCAAGGAGAAATTACAACCTAGGAGTAAGAAGGAATTTCCTAACAGTGGGAACAATTAACCAGTGGAACGGCTTGCCTTCAGACAAGGCATTGTGGTGGGAGCTCCACCACTGAAAGCTTTTAAGAAAAGACTGGGCAGCCATTTGTCTGAAAGGGTATAGGGTCTCCTGCTTAAGCAGGGGGTTGGACTAGACTAGAAGACCCCCAAGGCCCCCTTCCACCTCTGTTATTCTGTTATAATAATGGTCACAGACCGCTTCCTTCACTGGAATGGTATTTTAATATTCATAGCGTTAGATGTCTTTCTATAAATTAAACCAAATGCCATCTGCTTATAAGAGCAGAACAAGATCACTTTAGAGATCACAGATTATCAGAGTTGGAAGGGACCTTGTAGGTCATCTAGTCCAACCCCCCTGCCCAAGCAGGAGACCCCCCCCTATACCATTTCTGACAAATGGCAGCCCAATCTCTTCTTGAAAGCCTCCAGTGATGAAGCTCCCACAACTTCCGAAGGCAAGCTATTCCGTTGGTTGAGCTATTCTAATCTCTCCCCTTTCACACACACACACTTTTCTGGGGCGTATCATTTTTGTCTGTGGGTGCCTCTTTCACCTCTGGTAAAGCCTGGACCAGTCTCTGCAGTTTTCTTGGCAAAAATTTGTTAGACGTGGTTTGTGTGGCTTTCTTCAGAGGATTGAGAGAGATGGATGGACCTGGATTAAGCAGCTGGCTTTTGCGCCCAAGGCAAGACTAGGATTCACCGTGGAGTGGCTCCCCTCTAGAAGTTGGGAAGGAAAAGCAAGAAGGTTTTCCAAGAAGAGACTGGAGAGACACTTGTTTGGAAAGGTGTAAGATCTCATGCTCAAACAGGGGGTTGGACTAGAAGACCTCCAAGGTCCCTTCCAACTCCATGATTCTATGTTCTAGCGCTAAAAAGTCCTACGCTCTTTTTTTTTTTTGGCCCCCCAAAAAATCAACATTATGATTTTGACCTTGAAGGCTGATTACAATTTAACAATGTACAAAGACATTTTCCCCGTTTCGTACATACTTTAAATTCCGCATTAGCCTTGCTGTGGACACGGTAAGAGATTAGATTTGTATTAAAACTCCCAATGCTGGAGAGGAATGTGTGGAAGTGATCAAAGGTATCTCCAGTTGTGGAAACACGGGGCATCAATTTTCTAGAAATATCTTGTCAAAGGACTCTCCTTTCCCCCCCCCCACTAATTAAATCGATGCTGCTCCCCACCAAATGGCAAAGCATTCTCAAGGGATTAGTGAATGGTTGAATCTCGTGTTATCCATGGCCACGGATTCCTCTCATCAGAGAGTTGGCTAATCCATCAACAATTATTTTCTATCTTCTGTGAAGGGTCACACCTCAAATACCAGCTAGATTCCAAAGGTACAAAGGCAGGCGAAACAAAATGACTTCCCCTCACCCACCCCTCAGAAAGTCGAAAGATTTGGGAATGTGAATTCATATCAGCTACTCCTGGCCTTCCTTGCGAAGGTCATTCAAGAAGCCGACAAGTTCTAGACGGTAGCAGCTACTACAGGTATCTAGTACAGTCCCAAAGGTGCTTTTTTTTTCCCAAGAGGAAACTGGACTTACTTTGTTTTTCTTTTGAAGACGTTTTGCTTCTCATCCAAGAAGCTTCTTCAGTTCTGACTGGATGGTTGGGAATGGAAGGATTTATACTCCTTGCAGACAGCTGGTCATTTGCATCCTTTTAGAGGGTCGTTGAGGCAACTTGGAGGTTTATCTCTGTCGTCAGGGTCCCCTGACTGGTGCAAATGGTTCCTGCAGTCTGCATTTTTTTCCCCTCTGGAAATCCCTTCCTCCTCCCACACCATTCCAAGGGTCTTCATCCCAAATTTTATAGCTAAAGTTCCGGGGAGATTCTCAGTCATCCAAGTCACGATTGTCCCAAAGGCGGCCTTTTCTGGAGGCTTTTTTCTTTACTTTTTTCTTTCAAGACGTTTCAACTTTGAACAGTCGTCGTCACTTTCAACCGTCACTGAATGAACGGTTGTAAGTCGGGGACCACATATATCATGCTAAACCCATTTTCCCGCATACATATAAGCCAGTTGCCAATTTCGTGGACACCAGTGGTGGGTTCCGGATCCTGTTCCAACCAGTACGGTTGGAACGGGCCCAGTATCGCCCACATGGACGCCTACTCAGCCGAACTGGGATGAACCGGTAGGAACCCACCTCTGCCCTGTACCAATCCAACACCTTGGCCTCTCTGTTACACGGGCTCTTAATAGAAATAACATCTGATTTGGTTGGTTTGTGTAGGAGGAGCCACTTCTAAGTTAGTTTAAGAGACGCCGCGAATGCTTGGGGGGGGGGATTATTCTCTCTACGCGAACATCATTTTGGAAACTTCTTTGAACTATCTGGGTTGCCAATTCCTACTTTCATTTTGCTTTTCAGGTATGCTGTTGAGCAGGTAGGCCTTCATCCTAATCATACCTTCTGGAATAGCCATTCCATCCTTCCCTAGAGGAGAAAGGAGTTGGTTACACCTCATTTTGGAATCTCTCATCAATGGGGCAACTTTGAAAGCAGACCCTGACCCTCCCAATGTCTTCCAGGCCCAAATCTTCCCGTTTCCCCACCTCTGTTAAGTGGCAAGAAACTGGCATGTCCTAAAGAAAGTATCCCACAGCACCTCACCGTTTTGCCATCGGCAGTGGAATGTTTTACAAAGGTAAAAAGAAAGCGATTTTAAAG
This sequence comes from Natrix helvetica, assembly GCF_964273705.1. Lineage (NCBI taxonomy): Eukaryota > Metazoa > Chordata > Lepidosauria > Squamata > Natricidae > Natrix > Natrix helvetica. The sequence continues at coordinate 8,312,928 of NC_138558.1, read as the reverse complement.
AGAACCTTGCCAGAGATATCAACTGTAGATCTACCAACAAGTTTGTTTCATGTTGTTCTTGTTGTTAGTTGCGAAGTTGTGTCCGAGCCATCGCGATTCCATGGACAATGTTCCTCCAGGCCTTCCTGTCCTCTACCATCCTCTGGAGACCATTTAAGCTCACGTCAGCTGCTTCGGTGACTCCATCCAGCCACCTCCTTCTCTGCCGTCCCCTTCTTCTTTTTCCCTCCATCTTTCCCAGCAATAGGCTCTTGTCCAGGGAGTCCTTCTTCCTTCTCATTATTAGGTGGCCAAAGTATTTGAGTTTCAAATTTCAGACAAATACTTTGTCTGCATGAGACACGTTCTAAAGCAAGGAGGATAACAAATGGTTTTTTTTAAAAAAAATTTTTTTAATTAAGATTTGGTTTCTACACTGCCCTGTGGGAGAATGAAAAGTTTGAGGAAGGTAAGAGTGTGTCCTTTTTATCACAAGTCCAAACATCAGATTAAGTCAAGGTGGGGGAACACCACACAAAAAAATCAAGATGATGATTAAAACTACACAATTAAAACTCAGCATGGGCAATGCCCATTAAAAAAGAGAGGATGCCCTTGCAGATGGCAGGAGTTACACTCTGTTTAATCAGTCAATATTGGCGATTTTTTTGCCTTAAAAGGAGAATGTATGAATTACGAAAAAAGATGATGGGTGGTCTGGCTGTATCTGTCTGTTTGTCTACCCATCCACCTATATCTGTCTATCTGTCTGTCTGTCACTATCTATCCATCA